>NC_137016.1:40342456-40494956 GCF_032717465.1 Coenobita brevimanus | reverse complement strand
TTTATATATTATTGCTCAATACCTTCTTGTATGTCATTGATGCAAACGATGTGAATATGAAGACGCTATAAACTACACACAAAAAATGTTGAAGTGTAACTATTCTATAAAGAAATCGCCAATATCGTCAAATTTTGCACTGATAACGTACAAAAGAATACTAACCAGCCATATCCAAAAATAAATCGCTAAGGAGGAGGTGTCAGGGAGCTTCCATAAACCGACGAGAATACGAACCCGCCAATCTCTCATCTCCCAATTCTCTCCACATGTCCAAACCATCTCAGGGTACTTCCAACACTCGCCTATCGTAAGAAATGGGTTAAGATTCTTCCTACATACAGCTCAAGCGCTATAGGGAATGCCGTCACACTTACCCACTTTCACTCTCAAATGGCAAACGTCGCGGCTGAGCAGTGAAACAGCTGGTTCTCATAGGTACAAGGCTTTATCATCTCCAGCATTGGTAATACGTCAGTGTTTACCTCTCTCTCTCTCTCTCTCTCCTTCTCAAGCTTTTATTTATATCACTGGTAATACGTCAGTGTTTCTCTCTCCCTCTCTGTATCTAAAACATCATCGGTACTATATTTAATTTCATTTTTTTTTTTTAATCTTATGTTTCTTGATGCCTGCCTGCCTGTCTCCTCTCTCTCTCTCCTGATTATCTAAGGCATCATCGTACTAAATTTTATCGTTTTTATCTATTTCTGTTGCCTCATGTCTGCCTGTCTCCCCCCTCTCCTCTATTTCTTAATCTAGCCCTATTATCATCGTTTTTGCCTTAAGACACTACTGAGAACACAAGCCTATCTTGTTCTTCTTGGAGAAAACTTTGTAACAGAACTCAAACCATTAACCCAACAGCATCCATTTTAGCAGGGTATACTCTCACGGCCCCTCCCCAAACTCCATCATATAGCCACCTCATCCTACCCATTTCTTTGTCCTCCACGGTTATTTCTCTACCCACCCACCTCAAAACCTTCACGCTTGTAGGCCTAAATAAAGCCTTACTGAGTTCAAGCCACTAATTCTACCTCTTTTTTTCACAGGGTATACTTTCCTGCCCCAGCCACTCCCCCCACCAGCACACCTGCCCATCCCACCCACTCCTTTGCTCCCACCCCTGAACATTCACTCTTAAAGGCTTAAAATAAAGCTTCAGTGCACTCAAACAACTAATTCTACAACACATTTTTTCCTAAGGTATAATTTCCTGCCCCAGCCCCATCGCCCAACGACATTCCAGCCCATCCCACCCACTCCTTTGCTCAACACGCCCATTTCTTTATCACCTATTCGACAGTTTCACGACTAAACGCTGGGCATACTGTCGACAAACGTACTGTACTTGTTATCTATCTGCCTGTTTGTAGCCGGACCTTCACTCCTCTCTCTCTTCTCTCTCTCTCTCTCTCTCTCTCTCTCTCTCTCTCTCTCTCAAAAACAGTGAGCTGAAAACTCAGTCGTACCGTTGAAATACTCTTGCTACTAATTATAGGTTAACAGCGCTTGATCCACAGTAAGGGCATGGAAGAGACCATCACCAACGTGGAAGGAATTACTTTCACTCTGATACTCAACAACCTGGAAAATCGTTTGGCAAAGATAGGCAGACGAGAGTGACAGAAACGCGACAACCAATCAGCTGATGGCTTGGAGCAGCGTCCCTTTCTCACCCACAACAGGTAGGTTCCTCTCTCCGAATATCTGGTAAGAGAGTAGCATCCAAGTTCCAGGAAAACATCTTGGAAAAAAAAAAAAAAAAACTCTAAGTTCTTCACGAGGTGCCTGGTGAAAAAGGATTCCTCACACACGTTACCTCAGGGAAATAGTTTAGAAATTCGACCACAAGTGATTCCTGAGACTTCATTCCACTTCCATCACGTTTACATATTTACAGTGTATATATATATATATATATATATATATATATATATATATATATATATATATATATATATAATCTAACAGAAAATTTCACTGAAATTGGGAAAACACTAACGAATTGAAGACGCCACTGAAAGGTATGTAGTAGTAGTAGTAGTAGTAGAAGTAGTAGTAGCAGCAGCAGCAGCAGTAGTAGTAGCAGTAGTAGTAGTAGTGGTAGTAGTAAGCTAATTGCACTTACAAACCCACTCATCTGAACGTGAACCCACTGGACTACATGCTCAAGATGCCCTATTCTTGTAACCCACCATCCTCCTTTAGGGGAACAAGGAAGCAGCTGAGGAACACTTGTATAACCGGGCAAGTGGAGCAGCCAAACTATATCAGTGCCACCACGTGAAGGCGTCCCTCTCGAGAACTAAAGACTCCCAGACTGAACAAAATCGTGGCCAAAAGGAATACAGAAAACGTCCTGGTAGTGAAGGGGTGAACAGTATACCCACCAAGGCCACCAGGTTACCAGCCAGTCACCTACAGCATCATCACTATTATTACTGAATCACTGCTTTTATCATCTATGTATCTATCTATCGGTGTGTCTATCAGTATGCCTCTATCTATCTATGTGTCTATCTAACGGTATATCTCTACCTATTTAACGACCGCCCCCCCCCAAAAAAAAAAAAAACACCCCCTCTATCACCTCTTCTGTACAATTCACACGATTTGTAGACACATTCACTTCCTTAATTCTCATACCTTCCCTCCCCCCCCCTCTCTCTCTCTCTCTCTCTTTCCCTCTCCCTCATTCTCTCATGAAAACCTTGAGAAACGAAATACTCACTGGAGTGAAAATATTTAAAATCCTTATATATCATGCTGATGAATCACTTGTTGCGCAGTACTGAGAGAGAGAGAGAGAGAGAGAGGAGAAGGTGGGAGGAAACACACAAATCAGGAACATTTAGTTTGAGAGAGAGAGAGAGAGAGAGAGAGAGAGAGAGAGAGACAGACAGACAGACAGACAGAGAATGAGGGGGAAGGTGGAAGGAAACAAAATCAGGAACATTTAGTTTATTTGTGTGTGTGTGTGTGTGTGTGTGTGTGAGAGAGAGAGAGAGAGAGAGAGAGAGAGAGAGGGGGGGGGGAGACAGGAACTACGGTAGGGGAAGCATCTAAATTACGGGGGGACTTTGATGACACCCCTACTCTCCCTCTAGTACAGTAACGCAGCTACTATTACTACTGTCTCTGCTACTGCCACTCCTACTATCCCTACTACTACCATTCCTACTATCCCTACAACCACTCCTACTATCTCTGCTACTACCACTCCTACTATCCCTACTACAACCACTCCTACTATCCCTACTACTACCACTCCTACTATCCCCACTGCTACTACTCCAACTATCCTATCAACAACCACTCCTACTACTACTAAAACTGCTACTACTTCTGCCACTACTAAAACTAATATTACCACTACCAAGTACTACACTATTACAACTACTACTACTACAAGTTCTCTTACTACTACTATAACTAAACCTACTACTACTACTACTACTACCACCAATACTTTCACGACAATAGATTTAGCACTGCGATTTCTCCTCACTTCCCTATCACAGCCATAAATTCAAGTAACTAACACCCCTTTCACTACCACATACCTCCCCTACACATCCCGGTGTTATCTGGTTATACTACAAGCAGCCTATTGATATTCAGACTACAAGTTTTTATCACGATAATCCTGCTACTACGATTGTTACTATTACAACTACTTCTGCTGCTCCTAGTAGTAGTAGTGGTGGTAGCAGTAGCAGCAGTAGTAAAGGAGCAATAGTAATAGCAGCAGCACTACCCTTAACACAAGAATTCAGTAACAATAATAATATTAATAATAATAATAATACCACTAATAATAATAATAATAATAATAAGTGTACATCTGGGCAGAAGCACTTTCGCAACAAAAGCATACATAAACGCATACTGTACATAGCAACAGCGATATGGTGTACATTTATAAAAATACTCGGTACGTCTCTTCAGACAGACGAGAGAGAGAGAGAGAGAGAGAGAGAGAGAGACCATATCGTCACTTTTTCCACACACTAATGAGCTGTATCTAGGTAGGTGTGTGTGTGTGTGTGTGTGTGTGTGTGTGTGTGTGTGTGTGTGTGTGTGTGTGTGTGGACAGAGAGAGAGAGAGAGAGAGAGAGAGAGAGAGAGAGAGAGTATATTAGGTCTTAGTGAATATTTGTTGGATTGAGCGGAATGACTGTGTGTGTGTGTGTGTGTGTGTGTGTGTGTGTGTGTGTGTGTGTGTGTGTGTCTGTATACACAGGTGTCCGTGTTAATTACATGTTAAAGGAACTGATTATCTTGGAAAAGGTGTGTGTACATCATCTCAGTATAATTATGTATCAGAATGTACGTATTTATAAACGGAAATCTTTTAAATATGGAGAGAGAGAGAGAGAGAGAGAGAGAGAGAGAGAGAGAGAGAGAGAGAGAGAGAGAATCACTTACCAGGTTCAGAATCCCGATGATCTTGGAGCCGACCTGAAATTAGGAAAGAAAATACCGTAAAAGTACTAAATACACCATAATATTTCCCATAAAGAATATAGAGTAATGTAAGAGCATGTATCATAAGAAAATATAACGTAAGAATATATCATAACGTAGGTAGACATATCGATACCGCAGGAATATATCGCAACGTAAGAAGATAATTATATTGTAAGAAAATGTATCATCAAAAATATATCGAAAAATTAAATACTGTACGTGGACATATCGTAAGAATGCACAGTAACATAACAGAGATCGTAAAAAAATATTACGTAACGGTAAAAACATATCGCTAGAAAAAAAAATCACCTACGTTCATCTTCAAGAAATACTGTATAGCTACGCCTCCTTTCCTCTCTCTCTCTCTCTCTCTTTCACACACACACACACACACACACACACACACACACACTCTTCTACCTCTACTCTCTCACCTTCGAATGACCGTCCCCCACACCTCTCTCAAAACAGACCAAGATCCAATATTCGGATCAAAATTGAATCAATGAACAAGACACCAATACATTTCAACCCAAAGCAAACAATAACAACTGAAGTAGTAGTAATAGTATTAGTAAAAAAAATAATAATAATAATAATAATAACAATAATAATAATAATCCACCCATCCATCATCCAATCCTACATTGCCCCATGAGAAGCGTAGGAGTCCGGGGCTAGGCAGTTGGTCCCGGCATATAAGATGAAAGTGACCAGCCTCACTCATCCCTGAGTGGCATTACATGAGCAATCAACCCCAAGCACCCCTTGGATATAAACCTTTACCGGCTCAATCCGACTGAAGAGCAATAATAACCACCATGCGCCAACTTTGGTGATATGGTTACCACCCAGCATAGTAAATGGTTTCCTGGTGTACAGGAAACTATTTGGCTTGTCACTCAGTGTAGAGTCACCCAGAGGCAGAATGAAGAGGAAAGAATGAAGGAATGAAAGACAGAAGAGGGAATGTAAAGTCACCCGTAGGCAGAAGGCCAGGGACAGAATGAAGGAAAGACAGAAGAGGATGGAAGGAAAGAAAGATGGAGGAGAGGAAAGGGCAGACACCCGAGAGCAGCACTACATCGAGTGAGTGGATGGTGAGCGCCCCCACCTACCACATAATAATAATAATAATAATAATAATAATAATAATAACAACAATAATAATACGCTGAGGGCGACGACAGAAACATATGATGAAGGCGAGGAAGAAAGACAAACCAAAAGCAACAAACCCAAAATATGAGAAAGTAGTCACAGTTTCCCCTGGCAGAAAATGATACCAGGAGAGCGCACCCAAGTATGGAAAGACGTTTTTTTGACGAGGGGCGGAGTGGTTCCAATATTATGCCGACGACTTCTTGCATAATCTCTTGGGTGCCTTAATCTTTCCTCGTTACGCAAGTTTTACCGTACCTCTACTGATCATGGATAAGTAAAACCCAAGTATCTGCGTATTTTGCCCGCCTCTTCGGCCGCTAAAATCCGGGTGTGGTTTAAAATAGCGTCCCAACAAAAATGGCTCCTTGGCAACAGGGAGACGGGCGAGAACATGAACACACCCAACTGTTGCCGACCCGCTCACACCGCCTCGCCTACCATACACACTAGAACGCGGCCTCTCATTCTAAATCTCAGGCACCTACGCTCTCAAACGCGGTCTAATTCTAAATCAGTGGCACCTTTACCCTGAAATGCACTCTCTTGCACTCACATTCTAAAATGTGCTACACTTACACTCAGACGCGTTCTCTCTAAATCGGAGGCACTTACTCTTAAACGCGCCCTCTCATTCTAAATCTGCGACACTGCACTCCCAAAATTGCGCTCGCTCTAATTTTAAATCTGCGGCACCTGCACTCAAATGCGCCCTCTCTAATTCTAAATCCGAGACACGTATACATTCAAACGCCCTCTCTCATCCTAAATCACTTAAAATATCCTGGGTAGCCTAATCTAGGTTCCCATTCTACAGCAGGTGCAAGAGACTTCGTAGCACCTTTTAATTAGCGATTAATTAACCAAAGTACACCTCAATATTTTCTTGTATATCGAGTTTGCATACATAACATACGAGAGGGTTTAAAGGTGTCATGTACAGAATAAATCGCTAAGGGAAGGGTGTAACGTTCCTGTATCTGAGGCATCTACAATATACTGGGAAATCTGGTGTTATGGGCGTTAGACCTATACCTGTTCGCCTTAAAACAATAAATAAATAAACAAAGATCTCTGCCGGTTCTTATAAGTTTTTTTTTTTTTTTAACTATCATACGGTGACACGAATCTCTCTCTCTCTCTCTCTCTCTTTCTCTCTCCACCACACCTACGCAAACAGCAACATACTAGCTAATCCTACCTACTAGGGGGGAAAGAACTTGGATTATTTATACTCACGGTAACTACAAACAACTATATTCAGCTTCGTAGAATTCGCAAAACATTTTCCTTAGTGACTTAAGCAGCATAATATACTTCACTACCCTGTTGTATATTACTGATGCAAAGTATGTTGGAATCAAAACGGAAAAATAAAAGAATACAAGAGAATATTGGTGACAGACAAAAGGATAAATCGTTGAGGAAGAGGGGTTACGAAATCTGAGGCAAATTAATTAAATGTAGGCTATATTTAAATCCTTCAGACGAATCTATCCACCTTAGCAAAGAATGCTAATAATGGAAGGAGGTTAACGAATGCTACATCTTACTCTTCCAGACGATTTTACCCAACTTAGGAAAGAGCCCATAAAGGAAGGGTTAATACAGTCTATACATAAATCCTCCAGACGATTTTCTTCAACTCAGGAAAACTCATCACATGGAAGAAGTTAATAAAATCTGTACCGGTGTATAATTCCAGACGATTTTCAACATAAAACTCTCACATGGAAGGAGGTTCATGAAGGCTGGTTCTACTTCCTCTAGACGATTTTATTCAACTTAGGAATTAATTTTCACATGGGCAGGTGTTAATGAAGGCTGTACCTAACTTCTAGACGATTTTACTCAGTCTGGTAAATAAATTCCGCAAGAAAGGTGTTACGGCTCTATTCCTTGCACTTCGAAAACTCTATCCAAAGCACAATAAAATGAAAAAAAAAAATGAAATAGGCCAAAAACGGTTTACATTGAGCCTACAAGGGTTTACAGTCGAGGGGGGGGGCTGGGGTTCTGCTCACATAATGCCACTCAGGGAAGAGAGACTGGTCACTCACCCTAAATCTAAGCAGCCTATCCCCGGGCCCTTATGGACCTGATACGACAATATGGAGAGAGAGAGAGAGAGAGAGAGAGAGAGAGAGAGAGAGAGAGAGAGAGAGAGAGAGAGAGAGAGCGCATTGAGTGAATTTGTTGGATTGTGCTGAATGACTGTGTGTGTGTGTGTGTGTGTGTGTGTGGAAACAGGTAGCTATCGGCATGAGGACATCGCGCTGAAAGGGTTAGTCTGTTATGTTTACGGAGCTAGTGTTGTTGAAGTGTGTGGGGTATTCTCTCTCTCTCTCTCTCTCTGGGGTCAAATCAACTTTACCTTCACCATAAACCCAATTTCAATACGGTATGCGAGCATCATTCCATCCATTTTTGAATACCGCAGCAAGACACCTATCTCCCTTATCACATCAGACTTAAATCATCTTCACAACAGTTTATTTCTCCTCTCTTATCAACACTCAAGGCTGTAAGATGGCTATAGATCGTTCACTTTAACTTGGCGGAGATTTCGTCCTTTCGCAGCAACTCTTGAAGCCTATGTCCAGAGTCGGACACTAAATAATAATAATAATAATAATAATAATAAATACCGGTAAATAAATATACCACATATCTCAATAGCAAAATAAGGAAATACTACGGTTTAACAATTTTTCTGTGCCTAATATCGTATCCCAGTGTTAGTGTTGTCATACCTCAGCATTGGAGATAAAAATATCTGGTTAAGTTAAACTGGCGTGTATATATACAGTATATACGTCGACACACACACACACACACACACACACACAAGAAAAGAAATGCATATACAGCAAATAAAAGAAAGGTGACTTGCAATGGGGTTGATGTGGTTAAAAAAGTTTCGAAAGTTCCTTAAATACACCGCTGCGCCGCCGGAAGCTAACCCGTCTAATTAAAACACACACACACACACATTCTCTATGTGCAACTACTGTATGTACAGTAATGATACAACACATTCTATGCCGATTGCCTTTTTTTTTAAGCTTTTTTTTTTTTTTTGTATTTTTAAAAACCACAGCGGAGGTGTAACATATTTGCCGATACCTGACACCCCGGCACACACACACACACACACACACACACTCCATATTCATGACATCAGTAACACTTCTATCTTCATGACAGCTGTTATATCTACGGTACCGTACCTATCTATCTATATCTACCTATCAATCATCTATACAGGTATCTATCTACAGTATATATGTATAACTGATTTCCAAGTATATTTTTTCCAAGCTATTGCACATCACACACTCAAACAAACCATTCTACCATACTCGTACACGGTGGCAGAGTAGGTGGTGGGGGTTCCGTAACACCTCAACCTTAGCGATTTATCCTGCACATCATATCTTCATATCCTCATGAATGATACTGATAGTGTTAATATTAAAACAACATAAGCAGGGTATTATACAAGGGGATACTGAGCAAACTATGTCGACACTAAAACGGTGTAAGGTGTAATGAGAAAAATAAACCGCTAAGGAAGAGGCGCTACGAAATCTCTTATGACCCACAATCTCCATTAGGTCTGCTCATCCACCTACCATACCTTATGTACTTCTACGGAGTGTCTTCGGCAACTTCAACATTCAACCATATTTAGTGAACAGCTGGTGGCATCGCGTGTGGGGGGGGGGAGAGGGTTCGTAACATCTCTTCCTTAGCGATTTATTCTGTATACATATTTTACACTTATACATCCACCACAGTTTGCATCATAACATACAGAAAAGTACCGTACCGTACTGTGGTGTAATGTGCAGAAAAATCGCTAAGGAAAAGGTGTTGAGAAAAAAAAAAAATACTGGGGTGTGATGGGTAGAAAAATTGCTAAGGAAGAGGCGTAGACAAAAAAAAAAAAAAAAAAAAACTTACTGTGGTGTGATAGAATAAATCACGAAGGAAGGGGTGTTGCGTAACCTCACTAACCCTTCCATAGAATACAACGATGAATTTAAGGATGTCTCTTAAATGGCGAGTCCTTGGTAAACGTTTTCAGAAGGTTGCTTTTAGAAGTTCCCATCAACCATTTTTTTTTCTTTTTTTCGTTTTTCTCTCTCTCTCTCTCCTCTCTCTCTCTAACAAGTGTGACTACCCACTCTCTAACTAGTGTGACTCCCCATTCTCTAACAAGTGTGACTACTCCCCACTCTCTAACAAGTGTGACTACTCCCCACTCTCTAACAAGTGTGACTCCCTACTCTTTAACAAGTGTAACTCCCCACTCTAACAAGTGTGACTCCCTCCTCTCTAACAAGTGTGACTCCTCACTCTCTCTAACAAGTGTAATTCCCCGCTCTTTCTAACAAGTGTGACTCCGCACTCTCTCTAACAAGTATGACTCCCCACTCTAACAAGTGTGACTCCCCACTCTCTAACAAGTGTGACTCCCTACTCTCTAACAAGTGTGACTCCCTACTCTCTAACAAGTGACTCCTTACTCTCTTTAACAAGTGTGACTTCCCACTCTCACTAACAAGTGTGACTCCCTACTCTCTAACAAGTGTGACTCCCCACACTCTCTAACAAGTGTGACTCCCTATTCTCTAACAAGTGTGACTCCCCACACTCTCTAACAAGTGTGACTCCCCACACTCTCTAACAAGTGTGACTCCCTATTCTCTAACAAGTGTGACTCCCCACACTCTCTAACAAGTATGACTCCCCACTCTTTCTAACAAGTGTGACTCCGCACTCTCTCTCTAACAAGTGACTCCCCACTCTCTCTGTAACGAGTGTGAACCCCCACTTCCCTCCCTCTCTCTCTCTCTCTCCGTTTTAGTAACATGTACCGTAACTTTTTATACGGCAACAAGTGCGACTCTCTCTCTCTCTGACACAATTCCCGTAAATCGGCGTTGCTGCTGGTCACTCTCACTCTTGAAGGCTACACAGGTAAGGAGATGGAGACCGGGGATGAGCTCTTAGATACGCGCCTTGCATCTCACCGCCGTATTCTCCTGGACCCCAAAACACTCCCAGACTCTGAGTGACCGGCGATTTCCTATCACCAGTACGTTTGCGATTTATTCTGCATAATACACCTTCAAATTATCTAGTGTATTAATCGTTGCAAACCTTGTCGATACAAAATAATATAACATCGGTAAAGGTAAGTATTAAAGCGCAAAGTGCAAAATAAATCTTCAAAGAATAGGTGTTACGGAATCTAGTCACGTTAGAATATGACCCTAAGCGACTTATTTTGCATCTAACATTCTAGTTTGTCTCGTAAGTTATTAATCTACTCTGACGTCAACAAATATTGCCTTATTAACACATATGGGGATACTGACGTCCACCTGTAATAAGAAAATAAATCGCTGAGAAAGGGATGTTACGAAATTCCTAGAGCCAATAAATATTTATATAACCTTTACTCCAAAATTTCTGAGCCCGGATTCACTAACTTACGATCAACAGCCTATATTATAATTATTTTATTGATTTCTTTAGCATTTTTATTTATTCAGTTTTTTGCCGGTGGGAAAATGAAATGAGTGCAGAAACATTACGTGTTTGATCCTACTGGAAAAAAAGAAATATGACTGGGAATTGATCGTATGTTTGTGACTCTAAAGGTTGTACTCCGACTGGTTTGGGGGATTTCGTCAACACATCTTCCTAGGCGATTTATTCTGCACAATACACCTCAGTTCCATCTTATGTTACTGGTTGATATTAGGACGTATTCCCGTCAGTTAAGGAAGCTCCCTAGCATTTCTCCCTTAGCGATTTATTTCTGGATACGGTTAGTTAATATCAGCTAGTATGATATTTACGCTGAGTATGGTGGCGTTTGAATAATTTAAATGACAGAAGAGAATGGTATGGAGTAAAGAGGAAAATAATTCGCTTGGGAGGAAGGGTTAGGGAGCTTTCTTAACCAACGAGAATACGGACCTCAAAATACCACACATGGCATATGATAGAATATTAAGATGCAATATAAAAAATAAATCGCTATGGAAGAGGTGCTACGAAGTCTTCAGTCAACTAGGACAGAGCCATTAAAACAATAAAGAAAAATAATACATAAGGTTCGAAGGATGGTTAGTAAAGACTGAGATCATTTATATTTTAGGATTAAGATTTTTGGTAGCAGCTTTTCAAATAAAACTGCCAGCTAGGGAAATGAGAAAATAAAAACGGGGTAATAATTGACAAGAGTAAACTAATAAAGTTTGTAAATACGTTACCGTAACGTAAAAACAGCAAAATAAGTTAGTAAAATAGTCAAAATAAAGTTAGAGTAAAACAGTACAACAATGGTTAATGTAAAAAAGTAAAGTGAGTAAATATTGTAGGATAAGGAAAAATAAGATAAGCTACATTCATTTTTTTTTTTTTTTTTTAATTGAGGCGAAGATGCACTTGACAGATTGGTGATTATTGGCTGAATGCAACATTACTTCATAATCTAGCATTAATAACTGACAACAAATATCTGAGAGGGGATATTTGGGTTAGTAAGTATTTTTTGGACATGTTGCATTCAGCCAATCATCAACAACCTGTCATGCATATTCGCCTAAAAAAAAAAAAAAAAAAAAAAAAAAAAAAAAGGAATATAGTAAAATAATAAGGTAAAAAAAGTAAAATATGATAGTAAAATAAGAATAAAATAATAATGTAAAACAAAAACGTTGGAGCAAAATAATAAAGTTTGAGTAATATGCTTGGCAAAGGGTGGCATGTCGCAGCAATCTCTTCAAAGCGATTTATTTAGCGTACTAACACGTCAAAGAGCCTTAAACAAACATGAATAACTTTAGCGATAACTATTTAATTAAACAACTGGGTAGTAAAGCAGGGTAGATGAAAATAGGACTGATAAGAATAAAATCAGGATAATAATAAAATAAGGATATATATGAATAGCCAGGATAAATAAGAATATAGTGAGGATAGATACAAATAAGATGGATAATAATAAGATAAATACGAATAACGTCAGGATAGATACAAATAGGATAGATAATAATAGGACAGATACGAATAAAGTCAGGATGGATAAGAATAAAATGAAGTCAGGACAGATAGGAATAAAATCGTCAGGATAGATCAGAATAGTCCGGATAGATAAGAATAGTCCGGATAGATAAACATAGTCAACGGAAATCCCCCTTCAAGCGAGAAATATCAATACTTGCAACATGCTATCAACGCTGCAAAGGTGGAGGGCAATAACACTAACAAGCAACGTATTACTGAGGAATTTTAATGAGACGGACCCGTATTCTCGTCGGTTAAGGAAGCTCCCTAACACATTTCCCTTAGCGACTTATTTTTTACACCCACCTGCCCTCTCCTGTGACTGATACATCCTTCTAACAACACCAATCTCTGCATAAATAACGTTAAAAGGGATATTAACCAGCTACATCCAGAAAGCAAATTGCTAAGGAAAAGGTGCTAGGGAGCTACTTACCTGATGGGACAAATTAATGCCACTATGGAAACAACACTCTCATTTTCACTGCAACATGTCCTGGAGCAGCGGAACATACTGCTAAAACGTTGCTATGTAGAAGAGCAATAATGGTGAGAAGCAAGATAAATGAAAAACATATACAAGGTTTCTCCGAGTTTTACGCCCCCTGTTCTTTGAACCATGCGTAATTACTGAGGAAATAATACTGCATTTTTCACCCCATTATGTTCTGCAGCGAACGGAAATGCAACAAAAAAGACGCAAAAGTTAGTTAACAATAACAGGAAACAAGAAAAATACCGAACATGCAACCAAGAAGATGCAAAAGTTGGTGAATAAGAGTGCAAGATAAAAACTGAGGGAAAAGAAAACAAAAGATATCGCCACTGTTTTGCCTCGCTTGTCCTCTCAACCATGAAAAAAAAAAAAAAAAGGGGGAAAAAACTGTTTTCATTCCATTGTCTCGCACCAGGATTATATATATATATATATATATATATATATATATATATATATATATATATATATCACTTCCGACCAACTCCCTCTCGTAACTAAGATTGATTTTAATAGGACGAACTATTGGTGCGGCAAGATATACATTCTCCTCTCCCTATCCATCCTGCAAAATTAAATCTCAGTGAATAGAGGGAGTGTGCATCGCTAGAGCAACTTCGCAATGCCGGTTAGCCCAAGCATGGAACTGCAACGGTGCACTCTAAATAGTGAGCAACGCACTCCAATACAACGAATACAATTGAGGATTCAAGCGTCTAGAAACTGTACGACGATATTTGGAAGAATTATGAAATTGCAAGATGGCCGGTTATGTAAGCCTCTCCTAACTACACTGCCCTATGACCTCGCTCCTTGACGGTAACCCTACTTCGCGAAGAAAGTGACTAAAGAAATAAATACCGGTTCTTAAACTGTTACACGGCATACACACCTTAAGGTCGAAACAGAAGCAACATCCACTGAGGATAGGCATGGCTCCTGGGGGTATATAATCAAGATAAAAATGACGAGAGCGGCAACACACAACCTCTCTCCACGATAGTCTCCTCTCGACTGGCGCTTCGTTGTCGTGCCTTTTCGTGGGTTGTGGTGGCTAGGCAAAACGGAGAGGGGGGAGGGAAGAGTTTAGAGGGGGGAGGGGTGGTGAACGTAATGGCGCTGAATTCTATGATGGAATCAAGAACACAAAATCCCTTCAGAATTAAGAGTAAGGGAGTTAAGTTTCAACTGGAAAAGAAAATGGGGGAAATGAATGAAAAGAACTGGAGTTACGGAAAGGAAGGCTTCGGTAGTGAGGAGGATGGATATAACGGCGTTGAATTTTATGGCAATATCAAAGAACACAAAATTCTTTCAGACTTCAATGCAAGTGTGTTTGGGTTTAGTTCGAAAGAAATGAAAGGATAAGTATGAAAGTGGAGGTGCAGTGAAGAGAAGGTTTGGGGGTGAGCTAGGGGGGATGGACGTCATGGCTTTGAATTGGATGCCTAAGAGCACAAGGAATACAAAACACTTTAAAACTTATAACAATAGGTTAGGTTCAGTACAAGAAGAAAGTGAAGGAAGAAAATAAAATGCATATAAGGGCTGAGAGGTTGGGAGTGGAGGGTGATGCACGTTATGGCTTTGAATTCAACAATGATATGCTGACGAGGAATACAAAACGCTTTCAAACTTGTTACAGTGGGTTAGGTTTCAATACGAGAGGGAAGCGAGGGAAGGAAATGAAGAGGAAGTGGAGTTAGGGTGTGGAACGAGATGGTAGGTGCATCAGTAAGGCCAGTGTTGTTGGGTACCACGTTGCCACACCCCACTCCTCGGCGCCAAAAACAGTGATAGCTGTTACTATGGGTCTCTTTACGTTAACTTTGCCTAAACTTGCCATCTCTCCATCTTGAATGCTGAGATGTCACAAGAGATTAATGCTAAAATATGAAGATAGTAATTAAGATGTGCTGTTGAAAGCATAAAAAACAGCAGAGTTGTGTTTTTATGCAAGTGGGTTACATGAAATACTTTAATCAAGGACGAAACTCTGAGCCAAGTTAAAGTGAAAAGAGCATTCAGTCAGTTTGTTTTCATGTGACGTAACCGGACTGCTCACACAATTTGAAGTCGTGGTTGCATGAAATTCGATGAGCTGTAGTTATGTGGGAGAAGCGAGTCTTATGGATTACCACAGTTCATTCATTTTAACTTGGCGGAGATTTTCGTCCTTTTATACAGTCTATTTCACGTAGCTCAATTTAAGAGTAAGAAAATACTACTGCTCTACATTAGTTTTAGCACTCCTTCGTGACTAACATCATATTCTGTACTAACCCCTTGTCATAGCTTACCATTCGAGATGGAAAGATGTCAATTTTTCGCCTAGTTAAAGTAAACGGAATATAGGTGACACAGGAAATTCGTAGCACCTCTTCCTTAGCGATTTATTTTGGACGTTACATCAAAATATTATACTGTATGTTATACACGTCTTTTTCCTGAAATATCGACATAGTTCTCTGTCATAACTGTAATATGTTTAGTGGTAAGAGCAAGACATGGGAAAATGCTGTATTCTCCTATCCTAGTTCATCCTGCAGCAAGAAACTATATACAGTAGTTACGAGTGGCACATGATTGTACAGTATATTTATCCGTGAATCTCCCGCATTCTAGGAGGTCTATCTTCTAGGGTTACGAAGCTCTCTTAACATTTCTCCTTTACCGGTTTATTCCCGTACCTGGTAAGTATATTCTTTTATGCAATCTATGACGATTAATATTACGAAGGCACACCGGTAAATAATAAAAATATGAAAAATAAATCGCTAAGGCAGAGGTGCTAGGAAACCTCTGATGGCGGGAACAGGGGACTAGGTAGCATACCTGTATAGGCAACTTCTAAGCACGTTCCTCTGCGATTTAATATGCATGTTACATCTTTTTATCCTCTTGTACGTTACTGTGAGGCACACATTAGTATTAAATGTAGAAAAATACTGTAAAAGAATATCAACGTGCACCATACACCATAAATCACTATGATGAAGGTGCTACGAAGCCTCCAACGCCACCAAAAAGCGGCTAGATTCTAAACAAGGAAAAAAAATATATAATAGCGGGTTTGCGATGTTACTACTACTACTACTGCTACTACTATTACTGACTTGTGATTTATAATTGTTGAAGTAATTGCGACAGTGATTAAGAGAATTATAAAACTGACATTAAATCAAGTGGTCTATTTGTACATCCCATCTCGCATTTCCTTCGGTTTTCTCCGGATGGAAGAGGACGACTTAAGACTGGTGCCTATAAAACGCACGAAGGTTATAAAGGCAAGTAATCAACACTTTGCTGAGTCTCAATCATCGCCTAGAATACGGCATGCAACATTCGAGTATAACCATGGCCTATTACCATTTCCTAAGCAATTTATTTTGTTTATTACACCTTACTGACCTATGCTGTCATATAAATCCTTTCAATGTCGACATACTCTGCATAAATAACGTACAAAAGGATATTAACCAGCTGTATCCAAAAATCAATCAGTAAGGAAGAGGTGTTAGGGAGCTTCCATACTCAAAAAGTCCAAGTCCCCAACTGTGCTGCCAGGTTAACAGGGACACGAGATAACAAACTTTACCTAAGGGTCTGACCGGCCAGGGAATCGATCTCGGGGTTTTCCCAGTTACGAACGTCTCCCAAGAGAACATATACCGACACGCACCTTCCCGCGGGTCACATACCTTGTGCTTCGTGGAAGGAGGTAATTAGGTTCGATCCGTTACTGAGTCACCGCCTATTACTCCAAACACACACTGTATCAGTTTGTCTTCACCTGACAGACCTGGCCCACTTCCACAACTTGAATAATGTCTTGTTTGCTTAAAATTCGCCGAGACTTAGTTATCGAGGTAGGGATGCGTCTCCTTGGTTACCAGACTAAATGACCTTCCAGTCTCACTACACCTGCATTGTAATCAAATAAGCTGAAAAAGGGTTAGGGATCTTCATCAGGTTAATGTAAATGAACTAAAGGATGGAATTAAGTTCCACTGGCTATGGAATTACTGTTTACTGCCCATACCGCGCCATAAATGTTCATGGTTCATAATAGACTAGTATTAATCTGATGTCTGTCAAACTATTTCATCCAATAACTATGGAGGAAATATTTTGTGATTGGAAGTTTTATAGCGTTTGATTTCTAAAGCTGCAAACTCTTTTTCGTAAACTATGCCGCAGTTCTGCTCAGAGAATACAGCCAAATCAATGCGTGATTAAGAGGTGTATAATACAAATCCTTCAGCCCGAGGATACCTCCTATATCTTATTTTTACAACTCCAAAATTATCTACCTCAACTTAGGAGACGTTTCGACCTAGCATCATTTTCTAGTGCTAATTTACTCAGTACTTAAAAAGGAAAGATGAAGATTTCGACTATGGTAAAGTAAAAACAGTTTAAAAACAATAACCGTAAAAAGTTATGTTGTTAGAGGATTAATCTCTAACCCCAAACTTTATAGTAAGCCTCTCCGTTCACAACAAAAATATGAGAGAAAACGTTGATTTCTGTAACATTTTAAGGATAGCTATGGTAGAAAAACGGGACGTGCCAGGTATTTTGGTGTCGGGCCTGGAAAGGGAGCCTAAATCTGATTGTCTTTCATCTTGAGATACAGCTGCTAGGAAAGTATTATAATATTTTCTAGATTAGTAAAAAAATTATCTAGTGTTAAATCGTAGAGGAAGCAACCCAGGATACAATCACAAATATTTGAACGAAATAAAAATATCAATGACTAAATGACTACCTTCTTCACCTTATTCAAGGAGGGTCCCACGCCCCTCAGCCCCCTTAACTGTGTCCGTAGATAAAGAAGTGAAGCATAGAGAGAGAGAGAGAGAGAATGTGGCAAATTCGAGCTACGGTTTTTACATTCAAGTGGCCTACGGGATCCGAGCAGAAAAGAAGCAGTAAGTACAGCCAGACGCAAAAGTTGGGTTACACAGTATATCCAGTGGGTCATAGGAGGCTAGGAGTGTTAATACCGTCACCATTAACCCTCTCACGGTCAAGGTAACTCTAGTACTCATTCCAGCTCACGGCAGACGAGTTTATTAAGATGGGTGAGCCATAGGAGCCTGAATTAAGATAGTGTAATCATAACAAACTCCCTCCACCTGATCGAGATAAGATAAAGCGGACTGACGAAGTTGATTTCATGCTAAAGTACCTTTATAAGTGGCATCGAAGGCTTCGTAACACCTCTTCCTAAGCGATTTGTTTTGCATATTGCACGTTAACATCTAAGCGATTTATTTTGCATACTGCACGTAATACCCCTTCCTAAGAGATCTGTTCCGCATACTGCACATAATACCTCTTTCTAAGCGATTTGTTATATGCAGAATAAATCACCTCGAGAAAGAAGTTACGAAATTTCTAAAAATCAGATATAATACAACCCCTGCTCCTTCAGATTTTTTTTTTTTTTTTATCTTTAAGACGATTTTATTCAGCGTATCTTACCCTCTCGCATCTTATAGTTAAAGGTGGAGGTAACTTTTGGAGACTTCGTAGCACCTCATCTTAGGCGATTTATTCTGCACATGACACATTAATATCCTCATGTACGTCAGATTCAAACCACGTCGATATTAAAGGAATGAAAACAACATACGAGAGAATGTTAAGGTGTTAGAGCCCAAAATAAGTCGCATAGGAAGAGGTGCTACGAAGTTTCCCATGCTACTTAAACAGGCTTCGGTCAGTAAGTTGCAAGGGTGGGATTTAAATGATTTTGAACCCTTTATTTTCTCCAGCATTTGAGGATTTGTGTATCCCGGTATTTTCTCACCATCATTTGGGGTTGTCTATCTATCTATTCACTATCTATCTATTGGCAGGTTGTGTGCCCCTCATCTTCTCTGGCATTTGAGGTTCTATTTAGAATGAAAGACTGACTAAGAGGGTGCATGTAGGAGAGGTGGAGGGAGGGGTAGACCGAGGATGAGGTGAAGGGATGGAGTTGAGAGGTATATGAGGGAGGGGGGAGTGAGCTGGGGGGAGGGTAGTCAAATGGTGGGTGACAGAGCGACGTGGAGGCGTTTTGTCTGCGGCCACCCTTTGCGGGATTAGGGCGTCGGACTATAGATAGATAGATCTATTTATCTATCTGTCACCGGGTTCTGTGCCCATATTTTCTCTAGCATCTGAGGTTCTGTGTATCCCGAAACGCCAGACGAGATAAAGAATTCAGAAACTAAACCGATTTTTACTCAGCCTGGGAGGCCTTTCGTAATTAGAGAGTCACATTTTCAATTCATCGTGAGTCAAATACAAAATAAAACATGGGTAAAAAAAATAATAAACATTTAAAAATTCTTCGTGAGTCAAGTACAAAATAAAACATAGGTAAAAAACATAAATTAATAAATATATGTAAATACGAGAAAACTGTCAGTATCTTTTATTGTGAAGTAATCGTACAGTTAAGTATGAAAATAATGATATACAATTTCTTTACACAATAAATATGAGCCAAAGATCTGTCGCGAATCATGAGATCACAGTTATACTCTTTTCACCTTAACCTGGCCCAGATTTGCAACTTATTCCACACACCTGGGCTGTAGAAAAGACAATACTAGGGATCTATACTCTATTCACAGCACTTTCTCGTGACTAGCACCATATTTTAGTGTTAATTGTCTGTTACAAGTCAGTTTTCAAGATGGAGAAGAATTTTAGGCCACGTAAGAGTAAAATGGCCATAGTTAACTTTTGAAACCAAGTGAATTTTTTTTTTTTTTTTTTTTTTGCTATCTCTAAACGGCTTGTCAGCTTTGGAGAAACAATTCGAACTGAAAATGTTAAATATAGCCTGCAGTTATCTCTTGACTAAAGGTACTTCTAAAGCTGAAGAAAATCGTCTGGAGGTAGCAAGAGTAATAACCACTACAGAGCTCAGTGGTAATAACAGACGTCACCGGCCTGAAGTGGTACACTGTAAGAATTCACACCCCAAAGCTTTTACTTTCTCCTGATCAGACTACCTCTCCCTTTCCCTTAATATTTCTACTTTCATAATCTCTCACACTTGAGGAAATAAGTAACTGAAACCATGTACAACAATTTCATTACATGGTACAATTAAAATTCTGTTTTCTCATGTGACTTCATTGTGGTACTCTAGTGTTGTCAATAATAATCATATGGGCCAGTTTTCAAATTCAGCCTTGTATATGACATAGAATCGATTGATTAAAATTCAATTTTCTTATACATGACATGGAATCCAAATCGTTAAAAATCAATTCTTTTAAACGTGACGTAGAATCCATCAGGTCCTCGCATGTCGTTGATAGGACAGAGGTGGAGATTGTTAAACTCAATGACACCAAAATCAGAGTCTATAAAATCACTGTAAAGGCAAGAGTTGATGTATTTGGATCTTCTCTCCCTCGCCGTGGGTCTGTTAACCTTAAGCAGCGTCAGGTGGGGCACGAAATCGAAGTTGTTTGTGATGACGGCGCCTGGAATGTTGCGTATGCCCTCCTGCAGCAGACACACCGCCGTGTTGAAGGATTCCGGTACCGTTAGTCGGGAGTACAACACCCTCGCGCCGAAAGTGGACAGTCCCTGAGCCAATATTTTCCTTTCTGGATCGTCACTTCCTTTATGAGTCACTGTTTTCCTCCCTGGGCCTTCATTTTCACCTTTATCAAATATTTTCCTCCCTTCTTCAGTCACTACTCTATTCTCCGCTTCTTCATTCCATTTTTCAGTCAATATTTTCTTCTCTTGGTTGTCACTCCATCCCTGAGCTGTTGTTTCCCTCTCTATGTCCTCGCTTCCAAGTTGTGTTTTAAGAGTGTCCAGTACCCTCTGCAACATATTACCCGCCTCCAGCAATGCCTCTGGGGTGGAGAAATTAACCATGGCCAGGGTAACATGCAACAGTTCCAGGGGCATGGCACAGCTACGCAAAACCGGCTCCTCCTGCACCACTCGCTCCTGCACTGTTGCTATTTTTCTCTTCATTTCCTCGTTATTAACCTTGACGCAGAAGAAGTGTGTGGCACGGAGATGTTCCTCTCTCGCCTTCTGACACGCAGCTGCCGCCATCAGCCCTCCTCCTCCTCCAGGGCCGGCCATTCCTTGCATCAGTACGAACTCGTCATCGTCGGATTCCTCATCGGGGTCGAAGGTCACGATCTTACTGGCAATTTCGGCTTCAACTTTGTCAATAACCTCATGGATGGTGGTGGTGTTGCCAGCGCTGCCGAAGACGTGATCAAGGCGCTCACTCTTGTCCCAAACCTTGACGTCCTTGTACTTGAAGAACTGGATGCGATGTTGCGGGACCGCCAGCTGGTCAAGATCCACGGTCGAGATGTGTTCCCAGGTGAAGGCGGTAAATGGCTTCTCCACCACGCCACTGAAGCGATCCAGGTAACCCACAGTGAAGTACTCCTTGGGTAGGTCTGGATCCCATTGAATCCTCTTCCTAACATCTCCAGCGGTTTTCATGGGTGGCTTCTTTTCGTCCACGTCATCCTCAGGCTCTTGTTTTGCACCATTTTTACCCGATTTCTTGTTACCTTGGCTCTTCGTAGCTGCTCTATCGGGGACTGAGATATTTTTCGGGTGTAGGTTGTAACAGGCGTCCCCAAACCTACACATACCCTCGAGATAAAAGGAACAAATCGTGCCATGCTCCATAGTGGGGTGGGGATCAGCCGTTTTCGTGCGTTCAAGTGTTGAGTCAGACGTCTGGAGTGCGTCCTTTGTTAATAAATAGGCCTCAGACATTGTAGGAAAAGTTCTGGCGTTCTTGGATACAGAGGATTTCAGACTGACTCCTTTTTCTGTGGGTTGGGGATTAATTACTTCCGTGCGTTCGAGCGTGTAATCAGACGACTGGGGTGTGTTCTTCGTTACTAAATCCGCCTCTGACATTGGACAATAGGTTTCAGAGTTCTCGGATTCGTGGGACTCCAGGCTGATGGTAACGAGCACCCAAAGCACACGAACACCGCCGCCCCACCCCACTGAGTGACACTGGCATGCGAGAGGTGGATTATAAACGGGTGCCAGGCAGCGTAACGTGGTGCAACGATTACTCGTACTTCGTAACGTTATGCAATAAGTCATAATATTTTGCATTGGGCTCTTATTAGCGACTGGGAAAGTTTATTTTGCTCACAGTAACAATCTGGAGTAAAATGTATCAGCGTATTATTCATTTTAGCACTGTTGCAACATGAGTGTGCAATTGTAACCAAGGCAACGGTAGATACAAGAAAACGGGACAGAATGGGAAACTCCTCTGTTCTGCGTATTACGCTTATTCATATTCCGTAACGTTGTGCAATAAACCATAACACATTGTACACGGCTCGTACTACAGATCAGGAAGTTATATTTTGTTACCAGCAACTTTCTGGAGTAAAATATATCAGGGTATTGTTTACTTTAGCAGATGCAACATCATTGTGCAATGTTAACCAAGACAAAGGTAGATACAAGAAAACGGGACACATTGGGGGGACTCCTCTGTTCTGCCTCATCTCACTGGCATTGTTTAACGTGTCAACTCACTTTTATTTAATTTCAACCTGTTCTTCTTATTCTATATTTACCTGCCTTAGATCTAAATATTCTCTTCTGCGCTGTTGATGCAAACTATATCGATCACGGAAAAAAAAAAAATCAGCGAAAGTTAAGGTGTAATATACAGAATAAATTCCTAAGGAAAAGGTGCCACGATGCCTTCTATGCCACCTAAGGTATTATACAGTGTGTGTGTGTGTGTGTGTGTGTGTGTGTGTGTTTAACAATGCCGGAGAGAGAGAGAGAGAGAGAGAGAATTTCCTGTGCATAGGTGGCGACCATCATCCACTCACTTGATGTAGTGCTGCCTACTTCTTCCTTAGCCTTTATCATTCTTTTTCTGTGCCTGCCCTCCTCTCTTCCTATTTCTCTCATCTTTCCTGTCACTACTTAATGCTTTTCTTTCCGTTACAGGTGGCTTTACATTGAGTGACAAGCCAAATGGTTTCCTGTAAGCCAAGGAACCATTTACAACGCTGGGTGGTAACCATATAACCAAACCATACGTGCTCCCTACGTGTCAAGTGGGTTGGTGGAGGGTTAGTGCCCCTCCCTGTAAAACAAATAACTCAGAGTCAAATGGCCACCCCGTACGGGATTATGGCGTCTGGCAATAGATAGATAGATAGATTTTGAAAGCCACTTGAGAGGCAAACGCGGGGAACTGGAAAGCCCCTCCCCTTCCTCTTGTGCAACCCTCGTGACATCTCTTCCTCAGCGATTTATTCTCCACATAACACCTCTCCACATTTTTTCTCCACAAAACACCACCTAGCACCTCCACGTAACACCTCAGTATTCTCTTGTATGTTATGGATGCAAACTATTTCGATAATAAGAAGGCATAAATAACATAAAGGAGAATGCTAAGGTGTAATATGCAAAATAAATCGCTAAGGAAGAGGTACCACGAAAACTATCGCCTAGAATACAGCCATATTTCTCACGTCTCTAGTACGAAAGTATAGATAATTCGCCTGGTGGTAGTAATAAATAAATAAAATACTACTACTACTACTACTGCTACAACAACTATTACTACTACTACTACTGCTGCAACAACTATTACTACTACTACTACTACTGCTACAACAACTATTACTACTACTACTACTGCTACAACAACTATTACTACTACTACTACTACTGCTACAACAACTATTACTACTACTACTACTACTACTACTGCTGCTGCAAAAACTATTACTACAACTACTATACTACCACTACTGTTACTACTACTACTACTACTGCTACTACTACTACTAATAATAATAATCATCATCATCATCATCATAATAATAACAATAATAAACAATGATGGTGATGATGATGATCGTGATGAGGATGAGGATGATCGTGAGGATGGTGATGATGATGATGATAATAATTATATAATGATAATAATAATAATAATAATAATAATAATAATGTCATCATAATAACGGGATTAGACCCCATGGCCCATAACAGAGAGAGAGAGAGAGAGAGGGGGGGGGAAGCTGATAAGATACCTGAGCTGGGGCAATAATAAGATAAAGCACATGATGGTGAGAGAGCATTTATAACGGTGACACGGTAGTTACTGTGTGGTGAAAGACGGCTTACAGAGTGGTGAAGTGTGGTGAAAGACGGCTTACAGAGTGGTGAAGTGTGGTGAAAGACGGCTTACAGAGTGGTGAAGTGTGGTGAAAGACGGCTTACAGAGTGGTGAAGTGTGGTGAAAGACGGCTTACAGAGTGGTGAAGAAGTAGCGATGGTGGCGAGTGTGTGGTGAAAAAAGGATTACAGAGTGGTGAAAAAGTGGTGGTGGTGATAGACGAGTTACAGAGTGGCGACTGTGTAGTGGTGAAAGACGGGTTGGAGTGGTGAAGTGTGGTGAAGATCACTGTGGTGAATATCCCATCCCTTCCTTTACCATGGCTACCCATTTGCCTCCGGTGTTAAAATTTATTTATGTATTTTCTAGCGTAGTGAGACGATTGGTATATGAGCGTGGAGCGTGCTTAGTTTGCAGTAGCAGTAGTAGTAGTGGTGGTGGTGTGGTGTCGTAGTAGTAGTAGTAGTAGTAGAAGTTTTTGTTGTTGACGTTTTTCTTCTCTCTCTCTCTCTGTTTTAAACTTAGCCCCCAGCCACCCATCATATACTCCCTTATCCCACTCACCTACCCAGCCATCCCATCCCCTCGCAGGAAAAATATAAAAAAAAATAAAATAATAAAATCAGAACAAAATAATTAAATCCATCCATCCATCCATCATCCAATCCCATATCGCCCCATAAGAAGCGTAGGAATCCGGGGCTAGGCAGGTTGGTCCTGACATTTAAGATAAGTGACCAGCCTCATTCATCCCTGAGTGGCATTACGTGAGCAATAAACCCCAACCACCCCTACACAGGCTCAACCTGACTGGAGCACCTTAATTACCCACTAAACCACCGGGGGAAGGCGGTGGCTGAGCCGGTAGAGAGGTGGCCTGCAGTCCTATCGGACCCAGGTTCAAATCTCCTCCGGGGCAGGGAACAGTTTATGGATTTGAATTTCATAATAGCAGACTTTACCGATCTACCAGAAGACCCGCCGACATGTCGTAAAAATATCCCCGCTAATACCAATACACCTGTCCTGTATGAGTCAGCCCTAGCATGTATTCAATATGGATGCTGGGTGTTAGCGCCGAAGTGGTGACATGTAGAGGAGTATGACATGTAGGAAAACTACTGGGCCTTGAGGGCAGGCTGTGACGCCTATGCCCAGAGTCGGACACATAAAAGAAAGGTGTCATAATTTGGTTATATGGTTACCACCCAGCGTAGTAAATGGTTTCCTGGTGTACAGGAAACCTTTTGGCATGTCACTCAGTGTACAGCAGAGTTACCCACAGGCAGAAGGAAAAGGAAAGAATGAAGGAAAGAAAGCCAGAAGAGGGAGTGTAAAATCACCCGTAGGCAGAAGAAAGAGGAATGAGTGAAGGAAAGAAAGAAGGGGAAGTACGGAAGAGAGGAAAGGGCAGAGACCCAAGGCAGCACTACATCGAGTGAGTGGACGGTGAGCGCCGCCACCTACCACTCAAAAAAAACAGAATAATAAAAAGATAAGATAATACAGATAACAAAATATAATAAAAACAATGAAGAAAATAATAAAGTAATAAAGAAAATACCAAAAAGCGCCATCGAGCCGAAATGTCTGATAAGTACGAAACCCTCCTTAGGAAAACAAGGAGACGAGATGACATAATTGCTCGATGGTGGCAATAATGATGAAATATTAATTTAAAAAAAAACAATAACAGCTAAATGGGCAAAGTAACAGTTAAACAAATAAGTAAAATATAATTAATCAAATCAAAATCAGTCCATCGATCCATTATTCATTTCTTTTTATATTCACTTCATCAGGAATGTAGGATTCCGGGGGCCAGGTTATGTCTTAGGCAAAGATAACCAGCCTCTCTCGCCCATGAGTGGAATACGAGCACTGTTCTCCAACTATCCCTCGGTTATGAACTGGCTCAATCCCGTTGGAGTGCCGTAACCCACTAAACCACAAGGCGTCATTTGGTTATAGGGTTACCACTCAATGTAGTAAATGGTTAACTAGATCAAAGAAACCCCCCCCCCAAAAAAAAAAAAAAAAAATTTGGCTTATCAATATTTAACTTTCAGCAGTATTACATGGAGTGAGTGGATGGTGGGCTCCTCTATCTACTACGATAAACAGACACAAAAAACGGCTAATAAAACAAATAAAAAAGTAACAGAATAATTAAAATGTAATAAAATGCCTCCTGGTTCTAAAATGCCATGAAAATGTAACAAAATAAATAAAATGTAATAAAATGAGCCCTGGTTCTAAAATGCCAACCCTGACACTGTTTGAACCCCTCCTCAGAAAAGCAAGATGCGGCGGCGGCGGATACGGGACGGGTGCATCTTTATACATGCGAACGTGGTCCTTGTCGTGTGCTTCTTGTTGCAGCTGTACATCCCCGCGGCGCTTGCTGGTGAGTTGGTGATCATGGAAGTGTGGCTCATTTATTTCGGAAGAGTTTTGGTTAGTTCCTCTCCCTCCCTCTCTCTCTCTCTCTCTCTCTCTCTCTCTCAGTACTTTCCCAGAATTCTATTCTATCTATCTATCTATTGCCAGACGTCTCAATCCCGTTCGGGATGGCCACAAACAAATCGCTTCCACGTCGCCCTGTCCCCCGCCATTTCAGTGCCCTGCTCCCAACTCACACCCCCCTCTCTCATATACCTCTCCACCCCATCCCTCCAACTCATCCTCGGTCTCCGCCTCCCTCTCCCCCTCTCCACCTCACTCACATACACTCTCTTCATCAGTCTTTCACCCTCCATCCTCTCCACATGGCCAAACCACCCCAGTGTGTTCCTCATAACGCTTCCTATCACATCCACATCCACACCACAAAGCTCCTTTATATCCTCATTTGTCAGCCTGTCTCTCCACATGTGACTCCACAGGCTCCTCTTAAATAACTCATTTACAATGCTCTCACTCTTGACTTGTGTCCTTCCAACAACGTCCAAGCTTCACTTCTGTACGTTAGAGTAAGGTCCAAGGAGAGAAGATCTGTCCAGCCTGGGCGAGAATTCAACCTGGTTGGCGCATGACGTCACGTGGGAGACAGCTACTCACTCCACTCACTCGGTCACTTAGTTTCCCTGGGATGCATTGGTGGAGAGCTCGGTGTTCCCATATATTTATCTCATACTAGGACAGTTATCAGAAAGATGCCACTTAACTGTGCAGTATTTGGATGCTATTCAGTCAGCAGAAAAGACAGTGACATCAAATTCTTCAGGTTCCCTCAAGATGAAGACACTAGAAAGAAATGGGTCCAGCTGTGTAAGGGACAAGACCTGGTTAACACAAAGGAAGCCCGTGTCTGCAGTCTACATTATGCTGTTCTAGCCCTTATTCCCCTTCTCTCTCTCTTCACTTTCTTCCTCACTCTCTCCATTTCCTCATCTCTCCGGAGTAGTCCACCCTTCCCTCAATTACTGCTTCTTTCTCTCACATCCTCTATTCCCTCCTTCTTTTCCTTCAGTACTCCCTCTTGCTTTTATTTCCTCCATTCCCTCTTTCCTTTCCTCCATCACTCCCTCACTCTTTAACTTCCACTACTCCCTCCCTCCTTCCACTATTCCTTCACTCCATTACTCCCTAACTTCATTCCTTCTATGCATTCTCTCCCTCCCTCCGTTATACCCTCTCCCTCCTCTCATCCATCATTCTCTTCATTCCTCCACTCCCTGCCGCCCTTCACTGCTGCCTAATTCTTTCCTTTCATCCACTCCCTCCAAGTATTCCCTCCCTCACTCCCTCCATCCAACTATCTATCCTTCTAGCGAATCCCTCCACTCTCCCGTAACCGCATCCCTCCTTTTCCTTCCTCGTTCTCCATTTTTTTCTTTCTTTTCTACCAACTTTCCCTCAAGGTTTTCCTGCATCTCCTTTTCTTCTTGCCTCCCTCCCTCCATTAGCTGTCCTTCTCTCCCACTTCTCCTCCTACTTTCCTCTCCCTCCAATTTCCCTCACCCGTTCCCTCAATCTTTCTATCCCTCAGTCAATTACCTACTTTCCTTTCTCTGCCCGTCCATCCCTTCCTCTCCATCCTTCCATCCTGCCCTCCCGTTTTTCTTTTCTTCCATTTTCTCTCACTCTTTCCTCATATCTACCTATCTATTCCTTCAGCTATACCCTCACTCCCTTCCTTTAAACACCATTATTTTATACTCTCTCTCTCTCTCTCTCTCTCCTTTCATTAGTACAGATATTGCCTCCCTCCATCTTCCACCTGCTCCTCCTTCTCCTCCTCCTTTCTTCCCCCATTCTGCAGTCCATCTCTCCATTTCTGCTCCTCCTCCTCCTCCCTCACTTTTCTCTATCCCTCCTCTTCCTCATTCTCCACTTCTCCTCTCTTCCACCATCCCTAACTCCCTTTCTCCTTTTTCATCCTCCCTCCTCTTCTTCCACTTTTCTAGCTCCCTCCTCCACCTCTTTCTCCTCTTCTCTTCTCTCTCCATACCTTCTACTCTCTTCCTGTCTTCGCTCACGTCGTTTACTTCATTCGCAAATACTGTGTCTCCCTTCCTTCTCGCCCAATCACTTTTCTTTCTCTCCCGTTCCTCCCTACCGCTTCTCCCTCTCTCCCGTCTTGCTCTCCTTCTCTGCCTTCCACATTTTCTCCTTCATTTCTTCCTTTCTCCTTTCCTTCTCGCTTTCCCTCCCTCCATCTCTTCCCCCCCGACCCCAAATCACCGCTTTTATTTTTTTTTTTCTCCAATCCATCTCTCTCTCTCTCTCTCTCTCTCTCTCTCTCTCTCTCTCTCTCTCTCTCTCTCTCTCATTATCTGTTACAGCCCCATTAGCTAGTAGAAATGTTAATTATGCAATGAAAACACTTTAACCATAATATGATCAGCTGAAAGTTCTGGGGACGAAGCTATATAACATTATATTACCTCAGAAGAAAGCAGTATACCCTAAAAGAAAACGGATGTCACCTTCGGCCGCCCGTTTATCTCCCACCTGACGTCATCAGAATGTGCGCACGAAGAGACCTTCTCTCCTTGGACCTTGCGTTAGAGTTGGTATCACAATACTGTTTCTTATCACTGCTTTCAAGGAACCAGCAACCTTTCTTCCCTGATGTACCCTTTCTAGCACTTCACCCTCCAAACCTCCATCCTTACTCATCACACTACCCAAGTACTTAAACGTACTCACTTTTTCCAATTCCTCACCATCCAACCTCGCTGTACATTCACTGACTTCACCTCTCTCAAAGACCATCACTTTACTCTTCTCTACATTCACCTTTAGATTCCGTTTCTTACACACTCTCCCAGACTCATTCACCAAGCCTTGCAGCTCCCCTTCGTCTTCATTCAACAGCACAGTATCATCTGCAAACAACAGTACAGGGAGTTTCCATACACTACCCTCTCTCACCAGGGCCACTCCAACATCCACTACCCTACCTTGTACCTCTTTTATTACCCCATCCATGTACAGATTGAACAACCATGGAGACATGACACATCCCTGTTTCAACCCAACCTTCAAAGAGAAAAATTCACTCAGTTCACCATCCACACAAACTGCAGCCTTAGCACCATCATACATACTCTTCACAGCATTCAACAACTTCCCATCTACTCCATATATTCTTAATACTTTCCACAATCCTTGTCTATCCACCCTGTCATATGCTTTCTCCAAATCCATGAAAGATACATACAACTTCTTTCACTTCTCTAGAAACTTTTCCACTAAAGATCTAAGAATGAATATCTGATCTACACAACCTCTTCCCTTCCTAAAGCCTCCCTGTTCTTCTCCAACTAATTCCTCTGTTCTTTCTCTAACTCTGTCAATAAGTATCCTACCATACACTTTTCCTATTGTACTAATAAGACAAATACCCCTATGATTACCACACACTTCTTTTTCCCCTTTTCCTTTGTAGAAGGAAAAAATTATACCTGACTTCCAATCCTCCAGGACTCTACCTTCCTCCCAGGCCAATCTGCACATCTTCCACATCCATTCTACTACTATCTCTCCCCCATGCTTCAGCATTTCACCACACACTCCATCAATTCCTGGGGCTTTCCCCAATTCACATCTTCTATCCTACTGATTTCTTCCTGTCTTCTCACCTCCCTCCTTCTCCCAGCCATTCCTCAGCCACTTATACTCGCATTACTTCCATCCTCTATGTTCAACAATTCCTTAAAGTGTTCTCTCCATCTGCTCACTTTTTCTCCCTTCTCCACTAGTAATCTACCATTTTTATTTTTCACTTCCCTTCTAACTTCACTTCCACCCTGTCTTACTCTTTTCACCTCTTTCCAGAACATTTTCTTACAGTCCCTCCACTTTACACTCAAATTCCTTCCAAATTCCTCATCCACTCTCTTCTTACTCTCTCTTACTAATCTTTTCACCTCTCTCTTCCTTTCTACATATAATTCTCTCTTCCGCCTCTCTACTTCTTCCACGCCCCTATTTCTCACCCATTCATTGTATGCTTTTTTCTTTTGTGCCACAGCCTGTCTCACCTCTTCATTCCACCACGCTGTTCCTTGCACCCCCCTCCGTCTTCTCTTCATTCCACACACCACATCACATGCTGCACATATTTCTTCTGTGAATATCCTGCACACACCTTCCACGTCCCCCATCTGCTCCAATTCATATTTGGCCAGTCGTTCCTCCACTTCTCTCTTATATTCTGCCTTTTTCTCATCCTCTTGTAACCTTTCCACTCTCCTTGCAAATACTCCTTCCCATCCTTCCCTTCTTCTATTTCTCCATCTTATTTGGATCTTGATTCTGGCCACCACCGAGTAGTGGTCAGAAAGTCCACTCCCCCAACCTCTATAAGCTCTTACATCCATTACACATCTTCGCATCCTTTCATTCACACACACATAATCATTGCCTTCCTTTCATTCAGTTCACCACCCACCCTTCTCATCATTCGCCATGTATACCTGTGGATCATTTTATGCCTGAAGAGGGTATTGGCTATCATCAACCCCCTCCCAGCACAAATGTCCACTAACGCACTGCCTTTCTTATGTATCTCAGCAGGCACACCCCACTCACCAACTATTCCATCCACCTTCACATTCCCTACTTTACCATTCATATCACCGATCAAAAACACTCTCTCATTCCTTCCAAACTTTTCCATGCACACTTACACATTTGTCCAGAACTCTTCTCTCACTCTGCTTGCACGATCTTGCATTGGCGCATACACACACACAATTGCCCACATTTGTATTCCAACTTTCAATCTTACCCACACAATCCTTGACCCAGCTGATCCATACTCTCTTATGTTCTTCTTCCATCTTTTACTCACAACTATACACACTCCTTCTTTTGCCCTCTCATTCTCACCTACTCCTGCACATATACCCCATCCATACTCCCATTCTCTCACACTCTCACCTCCCCATTTAGTTTCAGTTACTCCACATACATCAACTTTCGCACCCTCAAGCACCAGGACAATCTCTCTCTCTTCCTCATCATTCGCACCTCTTACATTCCATGTTGCAATTACTATGTCCTTTGTCCGGTCCTGGGTCATCTTTTGGTCAGTCCTTGTCCGAGGCTTCTTGTCTTTTTAGTTGGTTGTTTTCCGGGGAGGGGCACTAACCCTCCGCCAACCCTTTTAGTCGCCTTGTACGACAAGCAGGATACTGGAGGAGTATTCTTGAAAAAAAAAAAAAAACATTAATGACCTAAAATTCCTACTGCTTACTATTATTCCAGAATTAATGAAGCCTTATTATCAACTCACTCCGCGGAGGACATCTTTTTAAATTAATACTTGCTACCCCTGACAACTTTATTTAGCTGCAGGGGAACCTCTTGTTGTGAAGAAATTATCGGAGGCCATAGTTAACCCTTCCAGCTCGAAAAATCTCCCCCCAAGCATGACATAATCGTAAGTGAGATGGTGAGACTGCAATTTTAGCATACATTACATAATTTTACCATTTTTAAGGAGGTGCCAAGACTAATCCATTACTTTTCTTCCTTGTGACTGCATTTGTATTCTTTTACAACAATAAACTTCATCAGTTCGGTTCAAAACGTCCTCGGACTTAACGGATACAAAATTTTATACCTCCAATTAAGTTACGATGATATTTTTCCTATAGGTTTTGTGATGCTGATCATCATCATCACGATTGTTTGGCAGGAATACAAGTACAAGATGAATAAATACACCGAGCAACGAGCAGACGTGACTGAGCCAAATTCCGCAGTTCCTCCTCCCGTCTCACCTGCCTCGCTACAGTCACACCCGCAGACGTCCAGCGCCCAGGCAAACGAAGCACCCCACTGGTCATCTGGGCGTCCCCCACGATCCTCGGAGCAGACTTTCTCCTGGGCGTCGCTTATAAATTCCCGAATGTCGTCTTTGAACCCAGAGTCGTCGTACCTTGCCTCACAGACAACCAATTCTAGTTCTCTGGCGCCACCTCCTCCTTCCACGCCGGTGCCTGTATATGAACTGGATGTACTGACGCTACCGACACTGTCCTCGTCGCGGCCTCCCACAACGCCCAGTTTCCATTCTCAGCCACCTTCTTATTTCGACATTTCTGACCCGCCAGTGAGACCTGACATTACTGGCACGCTGCAAGGACAAACTGACATCCCTATACCACCGACGAGGCATCCTGACATCACCAGTCCTCCACAATACATCAGTACCTCCGATGATGATTGTCTTCCAAGTTACGAAGCGGCGATAGCAACAAGGCCCCGCATATCGTCATGAGTGCAGAATGGACTTGGATGTATGCCTATTGATTACATCTGAGTTACTGAGGCAGACGGACAGTTTTTGCTCAGTCTGAATCTTCCCGTGGATTACGACCTGCAGTAGACGGTTTACGTCCAAGTTTCCAGGTACACTGCTGGATAAACTCTGACAAGGGAGAAGAAACTGACTCCACCAAGCTAATCAGCCCACTAACAGAAAAATATGCCACGGTATGCGCATTTATAAACGGAAAAATAAGCCACTGTTTGTGCATGTATAAACGGAAAAATAAGCCACTGTGTGTGCATGTATAAACAGAAAAATACGCCACTGTGTGTGCATGTATAAACAGAAAAATACGCCACTGTATGTGCATGTATAAACAGAAAAATAAGCCACTGTTTGTGCATGTATAAACAGAAAAATAAGCCACTGTTTGTGCATGTATGTACTGTAAAGACGGCTTGCACACATCAGAAAATGGCAAGTAGCTTTACTGGAAATGTTCAAGCCGTGTTTTACGACTCCTGAAAGGCAAATGATCCGTATCACAGGGGAACATGAGAAGTGACCCGCTCCCAGTGCTTCATGTATTGGTGTAGATTTTGAAGGCTCTTGGACTGTAGGGGGAGAAGAAAGTGTATTTGGAAACTATTTTTTGCAGCGGCTGTGTTTGTGTGTGAGAGAGACTGTGTATGCCGTTAACCTCGACAACGTGCGAACATGTCACTGAATGCGTTACTGTGGGGTGATTAGATAAAAAGAGACTGAATAACTGTGATAAAAAGATAAACTGGTAATTGCTCGAGCCACAGTTACTTCATATTAACTGGATAACTTAAGGACACTGTGTTAGAGACGAATTATTGTACAGTTAAATCCTTCAGTCCGGTGTAAGCTGAAGTAGTGGACATCAGTATTTCTACACTTTTTTGCATCAACAAGTACGAAACTCATTGTTGTAGTGAATCAATACTCGAATTTGTGTCCGTAACTGTACTTTTAATGTTATTCTTTGCGATCTTTAGACTTTTTTTACTTGTTTTAGTTTAGTGTGGGAACTAAGGTTGTTATGGGTTAATGGGGGTCGCTTTTAACCCCGTCACTTCAAATGGTTTCTCCTGAAGTTAGCAAAATCGTCTAGAGGTAACACGAATAAATAAAAAGTCAATGGATACGAGGAGTTAAGGCCAATAGTCTTTTTACAGCCTTGGAACCGTCACAACACTGAAATTCCGCCTCACTATAATCAGTTTGTTCTCACTTGACAAACAGACCACCCCCATAATTTGAATACGAAGTCGTGGTTGCATGAAACTGAGCCTTAGTTATGAGGCAGGAATGAGTCTCCTTGGTTGCTAGATAAACTTACCCAACTCTCTACATGTGTCCATCAACTGGGCTGAAAGGAGTTTGGTATTTCTGTCAGGAGAGAATGAATGTGCTATGCGTAGATTTCTTAGTTCCTCTTCCTAAAGTTTAATTTGTATACTGCACCTTAGCATTCTTTTTATATGGTTTTTAAGTAGGTGTAATAGCAGAATAGTTCTCATCAATAAAATACCAGAAGAGACTGAGGAGTAGTGTGCAGGATAAATCACCATAGAAGATGAGCTACGAAATCTCCCAAGTCCTTTTAAAAGCATCTTTCATTCTGAGTCCCGGACAGGTAAAAGAATTATTGACCTTGACTGTACAAAAAGTGAGAAAATAAGTGATGAGAAAGAAAAATATAGATAAGACAATGACAGATAATGCATTTATTTAGTCACAGGTTAAAACCTTCATCACGGGGACGTTTTTTTTTTTTTTTTTTTTTCTTGCTATCACCAGACGATTTTGTTTTGGAAGGGGATTTTTCGAGATGAGGAGAGGGGGTTTGGTATGGCGTTTGTTCATCCTGTTCTGGTGCCGGACATCGTTTCCATGATGAATTGTAGTCTCACACTATTTTTATTTATTACATACAAAGGTGTTAGATATAATTAAAGAGTGTGTAATATAGTGTGAAGATAATCAGCCAAGCACCATCTTTCTGTAAAGTGTGGCATGGGAAAGGATGAGCGTCCAGACTTGCAAAGCCCAGCATTTTCTATCATAAACAACGAGGGTAAGGGATGGCGATAGAGAAATATGAATTGTATATATGTTTAAAGTCTTGGGGAAACATTTACCCTGTTCGTATACTTTAATGTAACTAACAGTACTTTATTGATGTGTGTAACGTGCATGGTAGAGTTGTGATTAACTTCTATTCATGTATAAATCCCAGTTGTCTGTGGAGTTTGGCACCTCTGTATTTGTGCTGACCTAGGGCCACTTCCAATGGGGAAGCCAGCCAGCTAGAGCAGAACGCACTTATCATTCAAACGAGAAAGAGGTATTACTCTGAGTTCTCTCTGTGTCGCAGTTGTATCTTTCTGTGGCCAATAAAGAGAAATAAATCTGCTCCGTTTTCTGTCACCTGCACACGCTACCTACCATTCCTTCAACAGGATCTACACCGATTCCCACCATCTCCTGTGTGTGAGAAAGACACTGGTGGAGGGTGTCAGCCGGAAGTGACTTCGACCAGGCGGAACATTACATCTTGATAGACTGCTTGGAACAGTGCAGTCATGCCAGGCTGATATATAATACTGGTGATCAGCTGTGGGGTTCCAACCACCTGATACAATCCTTTCAATAGACAGATCTTTCCTGGGCTGAATAAAATCGTCTGGAAGTGACACACACACACACACACACACACACACACACACACACACACACACCAGCCAGACACAATGGGGCTTAGATACCTGTACGTTTTCTTATACAGTAATATTAGCGAATGATTTAGTCTCTTCACCACCATGACGTATTCGTAAAGTTTATTCGCGTTACTTTAAGACGATTTTATTCAGCAATCACCAGCGCCAGCACGCTTTTGGTATGGACGCAGAAAAGTTGAATATAATCATTTGGATGTAAAAAAAAAATTAAAAAATCAGAAAAAAGAAAAAAACATAATCGTAGTGAAGGGATGTTTTAATCGAGGAATATTGTCTTACTGGAAGATCTCATGTGTGATATTATTCTAAGGATAAGAGAACGAAGGGTACCCACGTATTCCCTGCGTGGACTGTCGCCTATCAATACGACGACGTCTCCTTAGATACGGGAGCACCTTTAGGAGCTTCCATATCCGTCTCTCTCTCTCTCTCTCTCTCTCTAGAACCCCCCCTCTCCCCTCTGTCTGTCTGTCTGTCTGTCTGTCTGTCTGTCTCTCTCTCTCTCTCTCTCTCTCTCTCTCAAATGAGGTGCTTCACTCCCATAGACTTTAGTGACCTAAGCGACGCCTCATATTGCCCTGAAGCTCCCGCATCTATGGAATCTGATATTTTTATAATTCTCTAAGATGAATTTACCTAAACCTAAATTAAAGGAGACTGTATTAGTAACGTGGCCCAGGGATCGGTATTCTCATGAGCTAAGGAGTCTCCCTAACACCTTTTTCTAAGCGATTTATTTTGTTTATTACACCTGACTGTTCACTTCCCTGTTACATAAATTCTTCTAATATTGCCAAACTCTGCATAAAAAATGTACAAAAGGATATTAGCCAGCCATATCCAAATATAAATCGCTAAGGAAGAGGTGCTAGGGAGCTTCTTTAACAGATCATGGATTCGTATCCTCGTCGGTTAAGGAAACTCCCATCACCTCTTCCTTGGCGATTTATTTTTGGATATGGCTGGTTAATACATTTTTGTGCGTTATTTATGTAGAGAATGGAGATACTGGAAGGATTTACGTAACACATAGGGCAGTAAGGTATAATAAGCAAATTAAATCGCTTAGGAAAAGGTGTTAGGTAGCTTCCATACCCGACAAGAATGCCGGCCACAGAGACATCCTAATGCCTTCACAAACAGTGTATTGAAAGCTGAACAGAATGGACAAGAGGATGTAATAATAGAACGGTTAACTTTTCTCACGTACTGAATAAATAATAATAATAATAATAATAATAATATTTAGGAAAAGCCTGTGACAGTGCAACGCGTCGATCGAGTTAATATAAATGTTTGAAAAATCATGCATTTTAATCTAATATACTATAGCACTAGCCCCGTGTGTGTGTGTGTGTGTGTGTGTGTGTGTGTGTGTGTGTGTGTGTGTGTGTGTGTGTGTGTGTGTGTGTGTGTGTGTGTGTGTGTGTGTGTGTGTGTGTGTGTGTTTTGGGCAGCCGAAACTACACATTCAAATCGCACCAAAATTGGCAAAAAAATCGCTGATGTGAAAAAACTTGGTCCCATTACGATTGAAAAACTTTTACTATATTTAATGAGCGATCACATTTTGACCAAAAAACGACTCTCCCGGCGCCCGGCATAGGATCTCCGTAGAATTTTTTGCCGTAGCTATAGCTAAAATATATATTAGCAGCACGAGAGCCCTCCGCAGGAGCAAGTGCGAGGAGCCCGAAGGGCCCACGAGCACTTGAATTCCACTATTTAATTTATATATGACGTGTGTGTGTGTGTGTGTGTGTGTGTGTGTGTTCAAGAAATTCAAACATCCTTGCAGACTAAGAAAAATACACCCAAACATTATACTAATTCCTTTACAACTAATCTCATCATTTTAATCATCACCATTACCCTTGTCATCCTAATATCAATGTTATAATCATCATTAACGTTCGATTGCCACTACCATCATTATTTTATTTCCACTGTTATTACCATGATCATAAGTGTAGTATTCTTACGCTGGTTCTTCATGCATCTGCTAATCGCCACGTCATACAATAACATTCCCACGGGCTAAACAAGGGTTCAGTTAATGAAGTGGCTGGCCGTTGTTGTCTTCACCACTGGCCCAGGTAACTAGAGCATGGTCCAGCTGACAAGAAACTTGAAACTTGTGCCAGTGCCTCATGAGGTCACCTGGAGTGCATCCACCACTGTCGCTACACAGCGTCTTCACCGTTACCCTGGCACGGGGGACTAACAGGTGCCACACCTTGTCCAAGGGTGACCCGAGACTCTGCATGGCAGGGCTGTCTAATTCCCTGAGGTGGATATTCACCTGCATACCAAAGGTTGGCCTGGCTAAAGAACACTTTGGGAGGTCCCAAGGACGTTCCTCCTCGGGAAATGACAAACAGATGAACGACAGATTGCCAGTGATATTCACACGAAAATTTGGATGCCCACTTGTGCATGCATATTTCAGGGATGGCCAGTGTCACCGCGGCTACTTCCCTGGATAATCTACTGGTAGTAGCAAGAAAACTGTACAAGTAACAGTAGGCATCATCGTATTGGATTTAAATCTCCTTTCATCGTTATTTTTTTTTCCCCCTTCAACTTGTTTACCTCGATTCTTCCGCCTCTGCTTTTCCGTATGACTAAATTCCTCAGCATTTTTTTGATTAGGCAAGTTTTCACACAAAGCAAGTCAATGGTAAAAGCCCAGTATATGGATTTGCAAGGTCTTAGGCCCTTCCGCTCGCCCCCCTCCCCCACCCTCCATCAACACTTGGCACAACAATGGCAGTTGATGCTGTACTTAAATAACTGGGTCACTTTTCGAATTGTTGCCAGAATAATCCCTTCAGTATGATGATGTCCTTTCGTCGTTTGCTGCTACTACATTATTTCATTAAGTGTAAAGAATCATCTCGTACTTACGTAAGGCTGTATCTAACCGCTCCAAGTTTTAAAATAAAATCGTCTGAAGAAAGGAACAATAAACCAACAGAATATTAATGTGCTTCAAAGGGCCTACGTAAAAGATAGGAAATACCTCACAGACACTACTTTATTTATCTGCTTCACTGCCTCAGCCACCAAGTGATATAAAAACATCTCGGTTTTCAAAATCGATTATTACGTCGACTCGTCTAGCCAAGGTACTTCACAGACATTATTTTCTATTCTTGGCATCTTTAGGCTGTGACTTTTTTCTTTAACCATGACCTACTTTTTAAAATTAACATTCTTTAACCTGAAAATTTTCCACAAATTATGATTATTATTATTATTTTTCTTTTACACCGCACCGATTATTCACTTGTAAAACATTTTCCAGCCATGACATTATTCAGCTGTGTTAAATTACTCAACTGACTTATTTTCTTACCTTTTTTTTTTTTTTTTTTTTTTTAAACATCGACTTAATATTTACCTAACATCGAACTACAACTTATTATGCACCCGTGACGTATTTTCCGGAGGTGTTTACTTTTCAACCATGGTGGTGCTAGGCGCTGGTGAGTTTGCGATGGTTGTGGTGGAGTTGGGGTAAGGTTGCGGAAGCTCTGCTGGGGTTGTGGTTGATTTTAGTGAGATATGAGATGCTACGATGAAGATGGCGAGGTTGTGGTGAGATTAGTAAGGTTAGATATCGACTGGAATGAGCTTGCCGACGATATGCTCTTATTGTTATCGTTGTTGTGGTGGTGGCGGTAGTAGCGATTGTGAGGCTGTGGTGACGGCTGAGGTGAGATTTGAGGCGATGTCAGATCTCAGCGACCATTGAACAAGGTGGTCACTGCAAGAGGGAGACATGGTGAATATGGCACCATCTTAGACAAATCACAGAACAAACCGAGTACACTTTTCTCTCCCTCACCCCAGAGCGAAGTTACCAACAGTCATTCACAAGTATCATACAATACCTAAAAACAAAAGAGAAAACACACAGACACAGACACAGACACAGACACACACACACACACACACACACACACACACACACACACACACACACACACACACACACACACACACGAACTCATATTTAAATAAGAAATGCCCCCCTCCCCAAGAAAAAACTCTAGAGCAAACACACTGAAAATACACATCATAGTACAGCCTCAGAAAACTGTTCACTCTCTTCCATTAGCCAAAGACAAACTTAAAATTGCTTACCTACAGCAGCAACAATCAATAAGCAATATCAAGGTGTGCCTAACCTTTGCGGGGTTTTCATGTGATTTTTCTGCATTTGAACTTTTTTCTCCAATTGAGACTTTTCATCAAAGTTATATGCGTATCAGGCCTGCCACTAAAACTACAAAGTACGTTTATACTGTGTGTTTTTATGCACTAACAGTTTGTGTGGTGGAGGGTGAGGAAGGACACTGTAACGAGGATGGAAGGGGTGAGGGAGGACCATGTAACGAGGATGGAAGGGGTGGAGGAGGTACCAATGTATGGAGGATGTGGCAAGTGACACCGCCAAGCGCCTTAAATATCGCCACACCATCTAACCCTGAGAAGCTTCAAATGTAAGTATGAACCGAATATATTTAGAGTAATTAATCAAAAACCATGCTTAAAAACCCAGCACGTATCCGGTTAATCTTTGAACTGCTGTATACATTTTCCTCAGCTAAATACTGTAGTCTGGGAAAAGGGTGATTAAAATAACTAAAAGCATGCGTGGTGGCAAAGGGTGAATGTAATAACGCTAATTCTCAGTCTCCTATGACTCACTCAGCTGAATCAAATCGTCTGGTGATGGTATAAACACTCTCAGGTTGTTTGCATCCAAGTACGTAATGTAAACACGTCAATTAGCTTACTATAATAACCAATAACCCACTATTCCCTTGTAGTCAATCTCACCTACACGCCACACACACCTGCCGCTACAATTTTACGTCTAGTCTTTCATCAGGTGTGTGTGAGGGTGGGATTGTCGCTACTCTAACTGCTGTGTGTGTGTGTGTGTGTGTGTGTGTGTGTGTGTGTGTGTGTGTGTGTGTGTGTGTGTGTGTGTGTGTGTGTGTGTGTGTGTGTGTGTGCATTTTGTTATCCTTGAGTTCACTTTGTTTCAGTTTACTTTAGGTTATTTTGTATTATTTGTGCTTCTTTCGTTTTATATTTTTTATTTATCATTTCAGTTGGGATTTTTTTTCTTGTGTGTGTGTGTGTGTGTGTGTGTGTGTGTGTGTGTGTGTGTGTGTGTGTGTGTGTGTGTGTGTGTGTGTGTGTGTGTGTGTGTGTGTGTGTGTGTGTGTGTGTGTGTGTGTGTGTGTGTGTGTGTGTGTGTGTGTGTGTGTGTGTGTGTGTGTGTGTGTGTGTGTGTGTGTGTGTGTGTGTGTGTGTGTGTGTGTGTGTGTCATTTGCGCTGTTGTTGCCGCCACTTACCTTGGATGGTCATAGTGAAGCCCTTTTCCGTGTTGCCTCCGTCACTTGGATCAGAGTAGAAGGTGATGGCGGAGTGGACGGGGGCTCCGCTGTTGACCAGGTACGTTGAGTAGGGCCCGAAGGTATCACACACGGTCCTGAAGAAAAAGAAGAAGCCATTTGGAAAGGGGTGAGGGTTGCATCGTCGACTGGAGGTGAGGACTATGGCGGATGGCTGGGATTGGTCATGCGTAGCTCTTTTAGATATGCTGGCACTGGACTATTGATATTCCTCTTTGAAAGCACTCCCACTGCTCTCCCTGGCAGGTAACAGGCGCCTCCTGGGTGGGTAGGCGTGCTTCATACCCGCCTCGATGGGGGGGTCAGGGGGGTTGGGGGAAGGGTGATTGGGAATAACATCATGGCCATCCTGTCTAGTTTGTGAGTGATGAGCACTGAGTCTATGCGAGTGGCGTGGGAAAAACCTACGCCTTTAAAGGATGCACTTAAACTGGAAATAATTACAGCACTGAAAGGAAATATTCAGTGAGCATTATAAGAAAATATTTACAGCATTTAGGGGAAATAGTGTTTACAGGAAAAGCTTAGTCTTTAAATGAAGTTATTACACCAATCAAAGGAAACAATTACAGCAAATTATAAAGGCAATAATGTCAGCATTAAAGAAAACACAGTGTTCAAAGAAATATAAGAGCAATTAAAGGAAATACTTACAATGTTTAATGGAATAATTGCAGCGTTGAAAGGAGACACAACATTTAAAGGAAACACTTACAACAATTAAAGGAAATACAAGGGAAGTACTTACTCCGTTTCCACAGTGTCTCCGGTATACGTGAGTCTGTCTTTGGTACACGCGGTGGTATCGTAGATGTGTGCATCAGCCCCAACTATGTATGTCACGTAGCCCATCATCTCAAGCTGCACACATACACACACGAACATAGGTTAGATACACACGGATCAGTAAGGTGTACATTTTAATAGCACACACACACACACACACACACACACACACACACACACACACACACATACTGTACATAGGTTCATATACACACGGATTAGCTGTAAAGAGTGAGAAGGAAGGATGCTGTAAAGAAGTATGGGAAGGAAGGATGCTGTAAAGGAGTATGGGAAGGAAGGATGTTGTAAAGGAGTATGAGCAGGAAGGATGATGTAAAGAAGTATGAGAAGGAAGGATGCTGTAAAGGAGTATGAGAAGGAAGGATGCTGTAAAGTAGTATGAGAAGGAAGGATGTTGTAAAGGAGTATGAGAAGGAAGGAGTATGAGAAGTAAGGATGCTGTAAAGAAGTAAGGATGCTGTAAAGAAGTAAGGATGCTGTAAAGGAGTATGAGAAGGAAGGATGCTGTACAGAAGTATGAGAAGGAAGGATGCTCTCACGTTTGGGGTTTGGTCCACTGAGTTTACATTTCAAATAAAGCTGGGGCCACAACAGAAATTAATATCGACAGAGTTTGCATCAGGAACGTAAAAAAGGTATCACTCAATTCCATTATACCTCCTGTCGAAGTGTAGGGGCCCGAGGCTAAGCTATCATAGTCTATTCACTTTAAAGGTAGTTAATCAGGTTAGGTCACTTTCTGGCAATCATCAAAATTTATCATCAAGTTCCTACTGATGTATTTATATCCAAGCAAATATCTTCGCTGTAGTGGCATGAGTACGGGTGCTGTATCAAAGTATCTATCTCTGTCTATCTATATAAACTAAATTAATGCCTGTTTACTATATTACAGTCAGAATAACCATCAAATTTTCAACCAACCCATGTCTCACTAATCCATACCGTAGTGGTGAGAGTACAGGTGCATCCATCAGGGTAGTTGGAGGGGTAGTTGGGTGACGTCCACGTATAGGTGTGCTCTGTCATGGGTGCATAGCCATTGGCCTCACTGATATCCAGGGTCATGTCGCAGTCACCGCAGGCTGTGGTTAGGTGAGGTTACGTTGGGTCTGGCTAGGCTTTGTTTAGGTTAGGTCAGGTTAGGTTAGCATAAGATAGGGTAGGTTTAACTTAGTAAGGTTAGGTTAAGCTTGATTTAGTCTGGCTTGTTTAGGCTAGATTTGGTTCGGTTTCATAAACCTGGTGTAAAATTAGTATTGAAGACGGTATTTGAAATATATATATATATATATATATATATATATATATATATATATATATATATATATATATATATATATATATATATATATATATATATATATATATTTAGACGTAATTGTTTGGAGCAATATTTCTTGCAGTTAAATGCAATCCCCATCTCATTTGACGTTACTGTAGTTTTTCCACTCAACTAAACCTACAGTTTAAACATACGAAAACTGATGCTTATGTGCAACGTATTCCATTTTTATTAAGACTGCTCAATGACGTTTATATGCAGCATATTCTGAGTAAGCAGAGACTTCATGCTGAGTGTCAGAGTGTACTATGTAATTCAGGTAATGCAGCAAAACCTCTAGTAACGCGGGTACCGTAACTGTACTGCCAGAGAATCGTGTTATGTTAGGTTCAAGAAAGCATTAAACAGGAGTACATGGTCATTATTTTCAGCCACTCGTCCAAAGGCACCTTTATTCCCGTATACTGCTACCAAACAGTGCTCCAAATATCTTCCTGAAACAAGTGTTATAACAGTGTACTGTACACTGAGAAACACAAGAGAAAAACACAAAAACAGAATACACATAAGAAACAAAATACCTACACAACACACGCAAACCGCACACACATAATACACACAAAACACATACAAAGCGCACATATGTAATCCGCACAGACACGCACGTAATACACACAAAACGCACCCACACCACACACAAAACACACACACTGGAGCTGACTACACCCGCCTCGAGGGATGTCACGCTCGCCTACAATCACACTATCCGAACCTGCCACATCACTCACGAGGGTCACACTTTTCCTTGCATACTGTTCACAGACGCACGACGAAGCAAGCGTTACCATAGACCTTGCTGACTACACCCCATGAAACGAAATACCGGTGATTGTTTAACACGTTTATAAAGAAACTGTTATGAAAGCAATTTTTAACTCGGTATAACTCAGAAGGTTATTGATAGAAACGTAAATAACTCACAATCGGAAACTGTAGAAGGTGCAGGAGTGGTTGTGGTTGTAGGTGGTGGTGTGGTTGTGGGCGGTGGTGCGGTTGTTGTTGTGGGCGGTGGTGTTGTGGTTGTGGGCGGTGATGTGGTTGTGGTTGTGGGCGGTGGTGTTGTGGTTGTGGGCGGTGATGTGGTTGTGGTTGTGGGTGGTGGTGTTGTGGTTGTGGGCGGTGGTGTTGTAGTCGTGGTTGTGGGCGGTGGTGTTGTAGTTGTGGTTGTGGGCGGTGGTGTTGTAGTTGTGGTTGTGGGCGGTGGTGTTGTAGTTGTGGTTGTGGGCGGTGGTGTTGTAGTTGTGGTTGTGGGCGGTGGTGTTGTAGTTGTGGTTGTGGGCGGTGGTGTTGTAGTTGTGGTTGTGGGCGGTGGTGTTGTAGTTGTGGTTGTGGGCGGTGGTGTTGTAGTTGTGGTTGTGGGCGGTGGTGTTGTAGTTGTGGTTGTGGGCGGTGGTGTTGTAGTTGTGGTTGTGGGCGGTGGTGTTGTAGTTGTGGTTGTGGGCGGTGGTGTTGTAGTTGTGGTTGTGGGCGGTGGTGTTGTAGTTGTGGTTGTGGGAGGTGGTGTTGTAGTTGTGGTTGTGGGCGGTGGTGTTGTAGTTGTGGGTGGTGGTGTTGTAGTTGTGGTTGTGGGCGGTGGTGTTGTAGTTGTGGTTGTGGGCGGTGGTGTTGTAGTTGTGGTTGTGGGAGGTGGTGTTGTACTTGTGGTTGTGGGTGGTGGTGGTGTTGTGGTTGTAATTGTGGGTGGTGGTGTGGTTGTAGTTGTGGGTGGTGGTGTGGTTGTAGTTGTGGGTGGTGGTGTGGCTGTGGTTATAGTTGTGGGTGGTGGTGTGGCTGTGGTTGTAGTTGTGGATGGTGGTGTGGTTGTCGGTTGTGGTGTGGTAGTTGTGGGTGGTGGTGTGGTTGTGGGTGGTGCTGTGGTAGTTGTGGGTGGTGGTGTGGTTGTAGTTGTGGGTGGTGTGGTTGTAGCTGTGGTTGTGGGTGGTGTAACTGTAGTTGTGGGTGGTGGTGTGGTTGTGATTGTCGATGTGGGACGTGGTGTGGTTGTGGATGTAGTTGTGGGTGGTGGCGTGGCTGTGGTAGTGAGTGGTGGTGTGGTTGTAGTTATGGGTGGTGTTGTGGTTGTGGATGGTGGCGTGGTTGCGGTTGTGGGTGGTGGTGTGATTGCGGTTGTGGGTGGTGGTGTGGTTGTGGTTGCAGTTGTGGATGGTGGCGTGGCTGGGGTAGTGAGGGGTGTTGTGTTTGTGGGTGGTGTGGTTGTGGATGGTGGTGTGGTGGCGGTTGTGGGTGGTGTTGTGGTTGTGAGTGGTGGTGTGGTTGGTGGGTAAGTAGTTGTGGTAGGTGGGTAGGTGGTTGTGACTGGTGGGTAGGTGGTTGTGGTAGGTGGGTAAGTGGTTGTGGTGGTAGGTGTGACTGGTGGGTAAGTAGTTGTGGTAGGTGGGTAGGTGGTTGTGACTGGTGGGTAGGTGGTTGTGGTAGGTGGGTAGGTGGTTGTGAATGGTGGGTAGGTGGTTGTGAACGGTGGGTAAGTGGTTGTGGTAGGTGGGTAAGTGTTTGTGGTGAAAGGTGGGTAGGTGAGTGTGGTTGGTAGGTAGGTAGGTGTGGTTGGTAGGTAGGTGGTTGTAGTAGGTGGGTAAGTGGTTGTGGTAGGGGGATGAGTGGTTGTGGTTGGTGGGCAAGTGGGTGTAGGTGGCGGGCAAGTGGGTGTAGGTGGCGGGCAAGTGGGTGTAGGTGGCGGGCAAGTGGGTTCAGGTGGTGGGCAGGTGGGTTTAGGTGGTGGGCAAGTGGGTTTAGGTGGTGGGCAGGTGGGTTCAGGTGGTGGGCAGGTGGGTTCAGGTGGTGGGCAGGTGGGTTCAGGTGGTGGGCAGGTGGGTTTTGGTGGAGGACAGGTCGGTGTGGGTGGTGGTGTGGTTGTACTTGGTGATGGTACTGTGGTTGTGGTTAGTGGTGGTGGTGTGGTGGTCATGGTCAGTGGTGGCGGTGTGGTTGTATTTGGTGGTGAGGTAGTGACTGTGGTTAGTGGTGGTGTGGTGGTGATTGTGGTTAATGGTGATGTGGTGGTCCCAGCCGTGCACTGCGGAACCTTGCAGTAACAGCGACGACCCTCCATTGTTTTGATTTGTATGACGTATCCAGACGGCTGTGGGTGGAGGGAGGATGCGTGGTTTACTGGAACACACTTGCCTTTTTTATTTAATGGGCAGATTTGAATGAAATTTGCAGGCTGTTTGCAGCGCCGTAAAGCAGGTTTCAAACATAATTTCAGTTAGTGCTGTAGCTAAAAGCTTGCACTTAAAATCCCAGGCTGGTACGGTTATAACTAATACAGCAATCGTCTACAGTAGTTCTACAAAGTCTGCAACATGTAGGATAAGATTAAGTTACTTCAGATCTTTATGACGCCTAATGTCCCCATTACACTGTTGCTCTCTGTGCTGTGTGCCTCGCCAGGAAGAAGTATGTTTAAATTACTAACTTAAATTAGAAGTATGTTTAAATTACTTAGTACACATAAGTCGTTAAGACTATCACTGTACTTTTGCTAAAAAGCAATCTTCTCCCGGACTACGGCATCATCGAATTTACAGTCAAAATCCCTCTTCCATTTCCAGGTATGAACGGCCTGAAGTATGGAAGACCTTGCCTAAGTTGTCATGGCTGACCTAGGAACAGAACGCGGGATTTCTCGGTTGCAGTCCAAGTATGTTTCTAACTACACCACCGCCACTTCTTACCAGGTGTTGGCTCCAGATGTAGTACTTCTCCGGGAATGTGATGGCGTGGCAGGGGCTCACTAGTACCGCTGCCACCGCCATCGCCACCGTCACCCACACCCGTGCCATCTGTGGGGCCGCGGACTGAAGGCTTTGGGGTGCTGGATCACTCACGGTAAGGCAGATACGGCAGTTCCTGGAGCCATTAAAATGGAGGTGCTTGAGGTGAAGAGGACTGCTATGGAGCTTTTTACATTAACTACATAGTATACCAATTCACCCTTACACTAGATTACCGAAGAAAACAGGTGACACCGTAAGGGAGGTTTACAAGCGATGACTATGATCCTTTCACCTTAATTTGGCCCAGATATCGTCCTCTTGTCTTATTTCACGTAAGTAAGTGGCAGAAAAAGACAATGCTATGGCTCAGCATCCTTTCCACAGCACTTCTTTGTGACTAGGATCATGCTCTAGGGATAATTTATTGTTACAAGTATGCACTGATGATGGAGACATGGCAATATTAGGCCAAGGTATAAAAAGGGTATAATGTTATTGGCACCGAATGAAATCTGCTTACAAGGAGTTTAGTGACAAGTATCTGTAAACGGTAAACGTTAAGACACCATCATATTGACCCAAGCGAGGTATTTGAGCCTGAAGTTAGAAAGCTGATTCCATGAACATCTGAGGGTAGGAGACCAGCCAACACTACTTAAGGTACCTGCATTCGTATCACGTGTATTCAAATCAGTGTTAAGTGACGCATGCCGTTCACTCCTTACGCTCTCCTTTTCTTATTTTTTAATCATATCCATGCAATTTTTTAAACTCCTTTACTACAAGAGGTCCTTCCTGAGTTTATTAATATCAAGTTGCAAAAGTAGGAATAAAACAGAAATGTGCATCACAGTACTAAACGGGTATGAAAAATTGCATCTATACCTTCACTATAAGAGGCCCTCTATAAGCGACATTAAATCGTCCAGAGATAGCATGGTAAAAAAAAAAAAAAATCGACATCTATTTCAAGGCCTTAGTAATACATAGGGTTAGAATGATTATGATGAATGCTTCCATGGCTGGGAACCCTCAGTAATATATATACAGATTTTTGTGTCCCCCAGTGAGGGAAGGAATACGATGGTTTTAATAGATGCTGGGCCCGCCATGTCCGTCACTACACATCACAGTTTGTGGAAGCCATACCTCGGTAACCAAACCATACTTGCTTCTACAACTTTCCCATACAATATAAACCCATGGTAGACGTTAAGCCTATAGATTTTCAAAGTTCTAGATCACCCCTACCCCTTCTGCACCCCACAGCCTGTTGTTGCCATAAGTAAATTACCAAGCCATCTTCGTATATGCATCTAAACATACACAGTATGCCTGTGGTAAAGACCAATGCTATCGATTTCGAGATTCTACAACCCCAGTCCTTAACAACCACGGCACCCGCCAACTTTGGGGTGACCCTTTTCACACACAGTAATGATGTGGTACAGTATATTCACCAACACCATACCTACGCATCACAGCTTATCGATGACTGAACTTACTGGCCATATCACCTTTGGCTGTGCCAATATACGTAGTCTACATAAAGCATATATAATAAAGGTTAAGCCTATTAATTTTCAAAGCTCTAAGGTCTCCCCTTGCCACCCCGCCCAGCACTACTTGTGTGCTGCAGTTTGAAGACATCATATGCAACTTGTATATGTAACAGACGTACGGCAAAGGCCCAGCCTACTAATGTGTAATCAGTGATTTCATGAAATCCCTTGAGAATTCGTGAAATGGGTTTTAATTAGGAAGGGTTAATTAAGGTCAGGTTAATTTAGGCTGTGGTTAGGTTAGACTGGGATAATCTAGGTTAAGTTTATGTTAGGTTAGGGTAGGTTAGGCTAGGTTAATAAAGATGAATGCTGAGTTGCTTTTAGCGTTTACAATTATAAATTACCCAACCTAAACTTAACCTATTTTATCGCAACTTAACCTAACCGTAGCCTAAATTAACCTAATCTTAATTGACCCACCCTAATTTAAACTCATTTCACGAATTCACTTGGAATTCCATGAAATCACTGGTTACACACACTCCCTGTAATATACTGTATATATCAGTAGAGGTACAGTATTTAGTACTTTTTGGAAGAGTTGTAATAGCACCTGTTGTGCTGGGTTGCGGTGCGGGTGTGCGGACAGACACTGCCTCTGTCACCCCCCCGCCACGACTGAGCGCAGGAAGGTGCACACAAACAGCGAGAGTGTGAAGGTAAAGAACCTAGCACGTTTATCTAATTTACATTACACACCCACTCCTTACAAATTATGCAAACGACTTAATGGTAGCGCATTTGTCATCAACTTCCCACCATGACAGTTACAATCATCAGTGGGTATTCACACTAGCCTTACGACCTTTAAAATCTCTTTCAGCACGACGACATCTTTTTACGTTTCCCGATTCGTACTTTGTCTAATTTTTCTGCTTCTGCTTGGTGCTGATGCTCTCGTTTTTCCTATCGGTGCTCGTTGCCAAGGTCTCACGACATAATTTCTGGTTCGACGACTGAAACTTGCTGTGGATGTACCGGGGCCTGGTAGGACACCTTTCTCATATTTCGTATTAAGGCCTTAAGAATTATTTCATAGGCCGAATACGTATAAAGGACGCATGCAGAATCACCAAAAGATAGGTGCACAACGACCATAGGCAAAAACAACCATCCAAATAAAAGCCATGCATTCTGTCCGGCTTTTAGCGTGATTACGGTACAGGGCGGGTTTGGCTTAAATGCGACTTCTAACTTGTTGTACACTTGGATGAATGAAAACTTATCTTGTGTTTTACCTACAAAAGGATCCTGCATCTGATGTAAACTTTGGGAAATGTTATGCATTTGCTCGCCAATGCTGCCTCTCTAATCTTAAATATTATTCTTACTACCACCGAACAATTATATCCAATTTAGAAAACGTCCCCTTCCTCCCCCGTCATGAAAAGGTATGAATTAGAACATCCATACTAATCCCTTCAGTACGATGACCTTCATTTTTTACCGCTACCGGATTACTTTATTCGATGCAGGAGAGTGCTATCCTACCTACATAAGGCTATAACCGCTTCAGGTTGAAATGTAAACGAATAAAATAGTCTACGGAGAAAGAATAAGCGAACAGAATATTTGATGTGATTGAAGAGGTCTATGTGGAGGGTAAGAAATACCTCACAGACACCATTATTTTATTCATCTATAACATTCCCACAGCCACCGAGTTATTAATAAACTTACATCCTGGTTTTCAAGTTCGAGTATTACGTTGACAAATCTAGTCAAGACATCTTTTCAGAAATTTTTTCCCATTCTTGAAATCTTTAGGCTATGACTTTTCTCAAATAAAGACATTTCTTGCTTAACACTCGCTGTGCTATTTTCAACCGATTTCATTTCTCGGATGACTCTTTTCACGTGACTTCTTACTCAAATGTAACATTTTCAAGCTATGACTTTATTTACATATGAATTACTTTCTTACTTCTTGTTTTTCAAGAGTGACTTAACATTTACCTGATTTATTATTGAACTAATACTTATTATGCACTTGTGACGTTTTCCAGAGGTGTTTACATTCCAACCATGTTAATGGTGGGCACTTGTAGGACTAAGATGCTCGTGGTGGAGTTGTGATGAGGTTGCGGTGGGTGTTAGTGAGGTCCGAGATGCTATGGTGAGATGGCGAGGTTATTGGTAAGGTTAGTAACGAAAGGAATGCGTCAGCTGACCATGCTGTTGTTGTTGTGGTGGTGGTGGTGTGGTGAGGCTGTGGTGGTGGCTGAGGTGAGATTGAGGCGATGACAGGGCTCAGCGGCCACTGAACAGGAGGGTCACTGCAAAGAGGAGACATGGTAAATATGGCACCATCTTGTTTCATGCACATCACGGTACAAGTCCAATAAACTCTTCTCTTCCTCATCCTCGAGTGAAGATACCACACCTAATAACCACAAATACTAACTACAGTAGTAAATAGTCAGTCAGAAACATCACAGTGTGCCTAAAACTAAAAATACGATAACAAACTAGTCCACATGTGAATGGATAAGAAATGTTGAATGAACAAGGAGAAAGAAAACAGAACAAACACACTGAAAACGAAGCACCAAATTACTTTACACACATCACAATACACACTCATTAATTTGTTCACTCTCTCATCCCTCAGCCAACAACAAACCTAAAATTACTTGCCAAACCTAAAATTACTTACCAACAGCAGCAACACTCAATACGCACCATCATAGAACGCTTAATCCTCGCAGGGCTTTCATTGGTACTTTTCGCATTTGAACTTTTTTTTTTCTCCCATTGAGGCTTTTTATCAATGTTATATGCGTATCAAGCCTGCCACTAAAAACTATGAAGTACGTTTATTCCAATGCACTAACAGTCTGTGTGGTGAAGGGTCAGGGAGGACCATGTAACAAGGATGGAGGGGGTGGGGGAGGACCATATACCGTGGATGTACAGTAGAGGGTGAGGGAGGACCATGGAAGGACTAGGATGGAAGGGGTGGGGGAGGTACCAATGCATGGAGGGTGTGGCAGATGACACGGCCAAGCGCCTTAAATATCACCACACCATCTAACCCTGCGGAAATCTAAACTTTAATAAAGAAAAATAAATAAATAAATAACATGCACATTCGTCATCTACTAGTGTCGCGGCAGCCAAACCTTCAGCCTACGTAGTACCATCAAAAGAACACAACTGATATATGCGATGATTTGTCCCATTCACGCCATGTACTAAGTCCACTGAGGTCGTCTAGATTCACTCAAGTTCACTCACGTCAGTTCAGGTCAATGTGGATCTATTTAGGTCCATTTAGAGATGTTCTGGTCTGATTGGGCTGCTTCATGTCATCTGGGATCATTCATATCATTCAAACATTCACTGGAGGTTTCGGTGGACCCTTGCGATTTGTTCTGCTAATTACAACTTAATATTCTTGTGTATGTTACTAATATAAATTTAATATAAACTGTTTATATCATACAAGAGAATATTGTATACAGGTTGATACTGGGGTGCACTGTGCAAAATAAATCGCTATAGAGGCAGCGCTGTGAAATCTCCGAAGTCAGTTCACATCATTTAAGAGTCATTTAGGTTCAAACAGATCCACTTAAGAGTAAAAGCCCGCTACACACACACACACACACACACACACACACACACACACACCAGTTAGAGAAGAGGCCAATCCCTCCCTCACACACACCTGATGAAAGACTAGACGTAAAATTGTAGCGGCAGGTGTATGTGGCGTCTAGGTGAGATTGACTGCAAGGGAATAGTGGGTTATTGGTTATTATAGTAAGCTAATTGACGTGTTTACATTACGTACTTGGATGCAAACAACCTGAGAGTGTTTATACCATCACCAGACGAGTTTATTCATCTGAGTGAGTCATAGGAGCCCAAGAACTGGCGGTATTAATTGCATGCAACAGGGTATTTCATGCACGTTATTTTTAGACTAATTTTCCTACGGGTTTTTACGTGCCAGTTTAAAGATTAATTGGAATAACTTTAAATCCAACGTGAAGAATTGGCCACTGGAGAGAGAGAGAGAGAGAGAGAGAGAGAGAGAGAGAGAGAGAGAGAGAGAGAGTGGGGGGGGGGGAACCAGGCTTAAGGCAGTGTCGACACCAAATGCTTGCTGGTGGGAAGGATGGAAGGAAGGAAGGAAAGATGGAAGGATGGATGGAGGAGAGGAAGGAAGGATGGAAGGAGGAAAGAAATCAAGAAAGCTCATTTTCTCATTTGTAATTTAAAACCGCGTTTTCTAACCACCAAAAAACGAAAAATCTGAACTGGAATTTAGGGCCATATTCTCAGTGGTTCAGGAAGCTCTCTAACACCTCTTCCTCACCGATTAATTTTGAATATGGATAGCCAATATAGTTTTGTGCGTAAATTATGCAGAGTATGGTGATATGTGGATGATTTAAGCAACAGAGAAGAGGACGGGAAGGTGTAATAAGCAAAATAAATAGCTTAGCAGGAGGTGTTAGGGAGCTTCCTTAACCGACGGGAATACGGACCTAAAACTACAGCTACTAAAGAACTCAATCACCACAGGCTATAGTGATGCAGTGCGTTATCTAAATCAGGTATGAAGAACTAAGATGCCGATGACGTTTCAACAACATCTAAGGAAGGTTTAAGAAAAGGGGAGGGTGGATGTCCAGAGGGAGAACATTACAAGACTTTGAGTGTTCTAAAAGTACTTTAAAATAAGAAAAAAAAAAATCCGCTACATATTCCGCTTTACTTAACACAAAACTTTACTCTCAATCCTACTCAGCTTCAGAAAATTCAAAGTCACGCAAAAATAGCAATACATCTCGTGTTCAAAAAATCAGGTTATACGGGCCCTCTATGCTATTTTATTTCATTTTTATTTTCCCATTCATCTCCACCGTATGATTTTTTTCATTCATCATTAAATAAAGTAAAAAAAAAAGAATAAAATGTAAATGAATGAGTAAACTTATACGGTTCCTTTAATCTATTTTCCCTTTCAGTATAGCACATCTGGCAGTCGGTTTTATATGTATATTTATTATTATTATTATTATTATTATTATTATTAAAGAGTGTAATCCATGGGGGAGAGATAGTAGTAGAATGGATGTGGAAGATGTGCAGATTAGCCTGGGAGGAAGGTAGAGTCCTGGAGGATTGGAAGTCAGGTATAATTATTCCCTTGTACAAAGGAAAAGGGGAAAAAGAAGTGTGTAGTAATCATAGGGGCATTTGTCTTCTTAGTATAATAGGAAAAGTGTATGGTAGGATACTTATTGACAGAGTTAGAGAAAGAACAGAGAAATTAGTTGGAGAAGAACAGGGAGGCTTTAGGAAGGGAAGAGGTTGTGCAGATCAGATATTCATTCTTAGATCTTTAGTGGAAAAGTTTCTAGAGAAGGGAAAGAAGTTGTATGCGGCTTTCATGGATTTGGAGAAAGCATATGACAGGGTGGATAGGCAAGGATTGTGGAAAGTGTTAAGAATATATGGAGTAGATGGGAAGTTGTTGAATGCTGTGAAGAGTATGTACGATGGTGCGATGGCTGCAGTGCGTGTGGATGGTGAACTAAGTGAATATTTCTCATTGAAAGTTGGGTTGAAACAGGGATGTGTCATGTCTCCATGGTTGTTCAATCTGTACATGGATGGGGTAATAAAAGAGGTACAAGGTAGGGTAGTGGATGTTGGAGTGGCTCTGGTGAGAGAGGATAGTGTTTGGAAACTCCCTGTACTGTTGTTTGCAGATGATATTTTGTTGTTGAGTGAAGATGAAGGACAGCTGCAAGGCTTGGTGGATGAGTTTGGGAGAGTGTGTAAGAAACGGAATCTAAAAGTGAATGTAGGGAAGAGTAAAGGGATGGTCTTTGAGAGAGGTGAAGTCAGTGAATGTACAGCGAGGTTGGATGGTGAGAAATTGGAAAATGTGAGTATGTTTAAGTACTTGGGTAGTGTGATGAGTAAGCATGGAGGTTTGGAGGGTGAAGTGCTTGAAAGGGTACAGCAGGGAAGAAAGGTTGCTGGTTCCTTGAAAGCAGTGATAAGAAACAGAGAAGTGAGCATGGAAGTGAAAAAGTTACTACCTGACAGTATTGTGATACCAACTCTAACGTATGGAAGTGAAGCTTGGACGTTGTTGGAAGGACACAAGTCAAGAGTGACAGCAGTGGAAATGAGTTATTTAAGAGGAACCTGTGGAGTCACATGGAGAGACAGGCTGACGAATGAGGGTATAAAGGAGCGTTGTGGTGTGGATGTGGATGTGATAGGAAGCGTTATGAGGAACACACTGAGGTGGTTTGGCCATGTGGAGAGGATGGAGGGTGAAAGACTGACGAAGAGAGTGTACGTGAATGAGGTGGAGGGGGGAAGAGGGAGGGGGAGGCCGAGGATGAGATGGAGGGATGGGGTGGAGAGGTATATGAGAGAGGGGGGTGTGAGTTGGGAGCAGGGCAGTGAAATGGCGGGGGACAGGGCGACTTGGAGGCGATTTGTTTGTGGCCACCCCAAACTGGATTGAGGCGTCTGGCAATAGATAGATAGATAGTAATCCATTCAGATCTTTAATTCTGCTGACCTGTAGGAAATACGGCTTTAATGTCACTTTATTTTCTCGAAACTCCATTGACTTACCTCATTTTTTTTCTTTGTTGTACATTTTGTGACATCCTGTACACTTAGCCTCATATGAGTTTTTTTTAGTTAGTCTTGCGTCATCTGAGTTCACTTTGTTTATGTTTTAGCACACTGTATTTGAATTAGCTCCTTTTGTCTTTTTATTTCTCATTTTACTCATTTATTTACGTATTATATTTGAATTTATTTTAGTTCATTTTGTATTATTTTCATATTTTATTTATTTATTTATTCTATTTTAGTCCATACTCTACTTTAATTCATTTATATTATTTCTATTTCTCGCAATTTTTCTTTATCAGTGCATATATTTATTTATCTGTGTATTTGTGTTATTTCAGTTGGTGTGGCCGCTTATTTATTTACTTATTTTGTTATCTGCGTGGCTGCCTTCACTTACCTTGGATGGTCATGCTGAAGCCCCTCTCAGTATTAAAGTCAGAACCGTCAGAGTAGAATGTGATGTCCGAGCTGACTGTGGAGCCGCTGTTGACCATGTACGTGGTGTAGGGCCCGAAGGTGTCACATTGCGGCCTGCAGACGAAGAAAACGGATTACAGATGGAGGAGGAGGAGGAGGAGGAGGAGAGGAAGAAGTGGAGAAGGTGGAGGAGGAGGAGAGGAAGAAGTGGAGAAGGAGGAGGAGGAGGAGAGAAGATGTGGAAGAAGTGGAGGAGGAGGAGGGGAGAAAATGAGGAAGTGGAGGAGGAGGTGGAGATAGATTTGAAAAGTACCAGGATTATATTTATGCCTAACATTTACAGATTTATATTCGCAGTCAGGACACCTCGTAACATCCCTTCCTTAGTGATTTATTCTACATATTACACCTTAACATTCTCTAGTGCGTTATTGTTATCACTTTAATATCGACATTGTTTCAATCACGAACAAACACAAGGGCACTACGGTGAATGTGAGGAATAAATCACTAAGGATGAGGTGTCACGAAATCTGCAGACTAAAACGCTGAGGAAGAGGTGTCACGAAATTTGCAGAATAAATCGCTAGGGAAGAGGTGTTGCGAAATATGCAGAATAAATCGCTAGGGATAAGGTGTCACGAAATCTGCAGAATAAATTTCTAAGGAAGAGGTGTCACGAAATCTGCAGAATAAATCGCTAAGAGAGAGGTGTCACGAAATCTTGCCGACTTAGATGGCAGGCATGTGGCTCACGACAGTACAGTAGGAAGAGACTAATGTGTAAAAGGAGAAAACAGCGCTAAGAGGAAGTATGAACAGCGCTTAAAGGAAGTATGTACAGCGCTTAAAGGAAATATGAACAGCGCTTAAAGGAAGTATGAACAGCGCTTAAAGGAAGTATGTACAGCGCTTAAAGGAAGTATGTACAGCGCTTAAAGGAAGTATGAACAGCGCTTAAAGGAAGTATTTACAGCGCTTAGAGGAAGTATGTACAGCGCTTAAAGGAAGTATGTACAGCGTTTAGAGAAAGTATGTACATCGCTTAAAGGAAGTATGTACAGCGCTTAAAGGAAATACAGCGCTTAAAGCAGGGGTCGGCAACCTTTTCAGTGCGAGGGCCAGAGAAAGCTTCTAGGAGTAGCCTGCGGGCCGGAGTGCCAAAGAGAACCCAAAAGTGACAGTGTACAAAAATTTTATAGAAAAGCAAGCAAACCAGTGACTAGATTACTAGAAATTTATTGAAAAACATGCAAATCTGTGACTGCAGAAAACAGTTTTATCAAGAGACATGCAAATTAGTGGGATGGTTGGTGCTGTTTGCCATGGAGAAGTGATTCAATGTCTGGATCGATTGATGAGGTAGACAAGAGCAGAATGTCATTGAGGTGGCGGTCACTTAGCTGGGAGCGAATGCGAGACTTTGTATATTTCATTTTTGAAAAGAGTTGCTCCCTGGCGATTTTCCGTGGTGCTTCTGTGGTAAAGATCTCAGTCATGCAAATTTGCCCCGCGCTACCCGCCACGATCTCGTCGCGAGGCGCCGACTTTACTCATTTAGTTGGCTAGGCTGTTGCGGGCCGGATTTTTATATAAATATCAAGCAGGGTGACGGGCCATGAGTTCGGACTCTGCGGGCCGGAGGTTGCCGACCCCTGGCTTAAAGGAAGTACAGCGCTTAAAGGAAGTACAGCACTTAAAGGAAGTACAGCACTTAAAGGAAGTACAGCGCTTAAAGGAAGTACAGCACTTAAAGGAAGTACAGCACTTAAAGGAAATACAACACTTAATGGAAATACAGTACTTAATGGAAATATAGCACTTAATGGAAATACAGCGCTTAAAGGAAGTACAGCGCTTAAAGGAAGGACAGCGCTTAAAGGAAGTACAGCACTTAAAAGAAATACAGCACTTAATGGAAATACAGCACTTAAAGGACATACATCATTTAAAGGACATATATAATTTAAAGGCAATACATACATCATTTAAAGGCAATACTTACATCATTAAAAGGACATATATCATTTAAAGGACACATCATTTAAAAGGCATACATCATTTAAAGGCAATACTTACATCATTTAAAGGACATACTTACATCATTTAAAGGACATACATCATTTAATGGACATGTCATTTAAAGGACATACTTACATCACTTACAGGCCATAATGTACTTAAAAGCACTTACCCGACTTCCACAAGGTTTCCGGTGTATTCGAGTCTGTCTATGGTACAACTGGTGGTATCGTAGATGTGTGCATCAGCCGCAACGACGTATGTCACGTAGCCCATCATGTCAAGCTGCCCATACACACATACACACGTACATATGTTAGATATACACGGATTAAAAAGGTGTACATATTAATAACACACACACACACACCATATAAGACTGCAAATGTGAAGCACTATATGGGTCTTCATTAAAGTCAAGCACTATATAGGGTTTTGCTCAAGTTAAGCAAACGTCCTTAAGGGTCCCAAAGACGTGCAGGACAGCCTGTCCGGTCGCCAGCACAAACTGGCCTGTTCCGGTAAAACTCGGTGTGTGGGTTTAAAGTCAAGGCTCTCATCCTTGGTTGAGGCAGACTGTACATGACACATTTAGAAGGCCTATATAGGCGGCCGGATAGGCCGACCTCAGCGTGTACGAGGCCAACCAATGAGCTACAGTGATGCACCATGTGGATGGGGCTTTTCTAGAATAAACCAACTTGTGCGTGAAAATTTTCAGACATGACTGACTGAACGGGCCATTCCAAGGGATGCTGCCACATCTAAAACTCTGTTCTTCACAGAATAATGAGTTAGCAAGACTGCAACATATATCCAGACTGAAGGGTTCGCACTCCCTATTATGTTACGTGTGACTAAATATCGATAGGAGCTGCAGAGGGACGCCTTCATTTGCTGGCACTGATATAACTGGGCCGATAAACTGTATGGTTATGTAAACATCCCACAACTACTTTCCTATCCACGGAAAGGTGGATGGCGAACTGTATGAGAAGGACAACTTAAGGTTGCAGTCCACCACTTTCGCAATTCACATAAATTTGGGGTTACAGCAACAACAGTATCGATAACTTGATCACTAATATAAAGACTGTAACATCCATTCCCATTTCACCCCCTTTCGAAGCGTAAGGGCCCTAGGCTAGGATAGAGAGAGAGAGAGAGAGAGAGAGAGAGAGAAAGAGAGAGAGAATCTTCCCAAAGTTTGACGAATACATAGCGGAAAAGTCGACTCATCTGAAACACGCACTAGTGGAGACTTGGTTTTCATTGTATTTCGCCAGTTGTAAATTTTCTTCAGACGGGACTGGTAAGATAGTTATTTCTCTCTCTCTCTCTCTCTCTCTCTCTCTCTCTCTCTCTCTACGTACTCTCCAACCCTGCTATACGATCCGGTTACGTTCATGGAAATCTGATCGGATAACACCTGATAGTGTATCGAATATATGGACTGCAGCATCACACAGACAGCTGTTCCCCTAACTGGAGATCGCATAGTGGGATTGCTTAATCAGCTTACATCACTTGGGGGCAAACATTATATTTATAATCCACGTCTGTTGTTGTGTATTCAGGCAAATATCCATACTGTCGAGGTAGGAGCAGAGGTGCTGTATTAAAAATAAATTAAGGATTAATACGCCTATCAACTACAATCAATCTCCTTGCAGAGTATGACCAACCACTCAATTTTCAACCCATGTCCCACTAATCCATACCGTAGTGGAGAGAGTACAAGTACATCCATCAATGTAGTTGGAGGGGTAGTTGGGTGACGTCCACGTATAGGTGTGCTCTGTCATGGGTGCATAACCATTGGCCGCACTGATATCCAGGGTCATGTCGCAGCTACCGCAGGCTGTGGTTGGGTGAGGGTGCGTTAGGTCTGGATAAGGTAGGTTGGGTTGAATCAAGTAAGGTTAGGTTTTGTTTAGTTTAGTTGGACTTGTTTAGGTTACGTTAAATTAGGTTTGGTTTCGTAAGGCTACTGTACATGTATTACTTTTTGTTTACTATTTGTCTGACAATATTTCTTACAGTTAAAAGTAATCTGCATCTTCTTTGTCGTCACCTATTGCTTTTTCCACTAGTATATAACATTGCCAACAGTTACCTAATGGTAAACACGATATTCATAAGCACTAGGCCTAGATTCTAATTTGGTTCAGTTTGTCTAATAATGATTATAAGTGGCATTTTTGGAGTAAAAGGAGACTTCGTAGTGTGTGTTCAATTGTAGTGATCCAAGTAATGCAGCAAAACCTGTTGTAACGCGGGTAATTATACTGCCAGAGAACCGTATTATTTTGCACTAGGTATGAATATGTTGGTGACAGTAACGTAATAACTCACGATCAGCAGTTGTAGTTGTAGCAGCAGCTGTGGTTGTGGTTGTTGGAGCCGGTGTGGTAGTGGTTGTGGTTGTAGTTGTAGGAGCCGGTGTAGTGGTGGTTGTGGTTGTAGTTGTAGGAGCCGGTGTGGTGGTGGTTGTGGTTGTAGTTGTAGGAGCTGGTGTGGTTGTGGTTGTAGTTGTAGGAGCTGGTGTGGTTGTGGTTGTAGTTGTAGGAGCTGGTGTGGTTGTGGTTGTAGTTGTGGGTGCTGGCGTGGTTGTGGTTGTAGTTGTGGGTGCTGGTGTGGTTGTAGTTGTGGGTGCTGGTGTGGTTGTAGTTGTGGGTGCTGGTGTGGTTGTAGTTGTGGGTGCTGGTGTGGTTGTGGTTGTAGTTGTGGGTGCTGGTGTGGTCGTGGTTGTAGTTGTAGGAGCTGGTGTGGTTGTGGTTGTAGTTGTGGGTGCTGGTGTGGTTGTGGTTGTAGTTGTGGGTGCTGGTGTGGTTGTGGTTGTAGTTGTGGGTGCTGGTGTGGTTGTAGTTGTAGGTGCTGGTGTGGTTGTGGTTGTGGGTGCTGGTGTGGTTGTGGTTGTGGGTGCTGGTGTGGTTGTGGTTGTGGGTGCTGGTGTGGTTGTGGTTGTGGGTGCTGGTGTGGTTGTGGTTGTGGGTGCCGGTGTGGTTGTGGTTGTGGGTGCCGGTGTGGTTGTGGTTGTGGGTGCCGGTGTGGTTGTGGTTGTGGGTGCCGGCGTGGTTGTGGTTGTGGGTGCCGGTGTGGTTGTGGTTGTGGGTGCCGGTGTGGTTGTGGTTGTGGGTGCTGGTGTGGTTGTGGTTGTGGGTGCTGGTGTGGTTGTGGTTGTGGGTGCTGGTGTGGTTGTGGTTGTGGGTGCTGGTGTGGTTGTGGTTGTGGGTGCTGGTGTGGTTGTGGTTGTGGGTGCTGGAGTGGTTGTGGTTGTGGGTGCTGGTGTGGTTGTGGTTGTGGGTGCTGGTGTGGTTGTGGTTGTGGGTGCTGGTGTGGTTGTGGTTGTGGGTGCTGGTGTGGTTGTAGTTGTAGGTGCTGGTGTGGTTGTGGGTCCTGTGGTGGTTGTAGGTCCCGTAGTTGTGGGTCCTGTGGTGGTTGTAGGTCCTGTAGTGGTTGTAGGTCCTGTGGTAGTTGTAGGTCCTGTAGTTGTGGGTCCTGTGGTGGTTGTGGGTCCTGTAGTGGTTGTAGGTCCTGTAGTTGTGGGTCCTGTGGTGGTTGTGGGTCCTGTAGTGGTTGTAGGTCCTGTAGTTGTGGGTCCTGTAGTGGTTGTAGGTCCTGTAGTTGTGGGTCCTGTGGTGGTTGTAGGTCCTGTAGTGGTTGTAGGTCCTGTAGTTGTGGGTCCTGTGGTGGTTGTAGGTCCTGTGGTGGTTGTGGGCTGTGTGGTTGTGGTAGTATTTTCAGGTACCTTACAGTAGCATTTTCTTCCGTCTTGATTGATGGTGGTCTGAACTACAAAGCCTGGTTGCTGGGGAAGTACAAGACCATATTTTTCTTTCTACTTAGTTATATAAAGCCGATGTAGAAAATAATTATATTTTCCACATTTCACACTATATTACAGCACTTTAAATACACCCCTCCGGTACTTATAATCCAACATCTATTATTGTGGGGGTTTGGTTTAGGGACGTGATTGGTAGTACTGAAGTATGTTAATTATTCAGTGAACAATATGTCTCAGCCAACAGAGAACGAATCAGGGAGAAGGTAAATTTACGTCTCGACCAACAATGGACACATCAAAGTGAATGTAAATTTATGTTTTAACCAGCAAGTGACAGACTGGCGAATGTACAGTAAACCCTCAACATTCGCGGGTTCAAGATCTGCAGCCTCGGTTATTCATGGTGTTTCTTCTAGAACATTTTGGGGTCAACTCTAATGTTGTCCTAATCATGACAATGCCATGCCATGTTCAGTAGGTTGTTTCCCAGATCAGGAATTTTAATGATAACAAGGACAATTACAAGTAGCTATACATCCTCAGATTCAACTACTCTAATGATCTGCTGTTGTTAATCAACCACAATCTGTCTGACTGAGCAGATCCAACAACCATAGGCAAGCAACCAACCCTGCAGGGCCATCTCGTACAGGGAACTGATGTTCCCTTGCACTGGACAGTACCTTGCCACAGCAAGGCACAGGGAAATGTGTGGAGGTTAGGTTCCTGGATGGACACCACATTTGCATCTCTCCACCTAGTTAACAGGGGCACCATAGCAAGCTCCATATGGCCCTGTTATTTGGTTATATGGTTACCACTCAGCATTGTAAATGGTTTCCTGAGTTTCAGAAAACCATTAGGCTTGTCACTCATTGCAGAGCAACCTGGAGTGGCGAAAGGATTAATAAAAAGCAACAGGAAAGAAAGGGATGGTTAGAAAGCGAGGAAGGCAAACATACTCCCCCCCAAAAAAAAAAAAAAAAAAGTGATAAATGTGAAGAAAGCAGTATGTAGCACTGCATCAAGTGGGTGGATGATGGTCGCCACAACCTTTCACCAATTTAATGAGTTGTAAACTGTTAAACTTAATGTATATGTTAGTCTATATTTCTGAACTATCATGTGTATCAGGACTCACAAGCACTAAACTAACCTTTCTAATACCATACCATAATTAGCAAAGTATGAATTTTATATACTTTCATGTCACAGCATTTACTCAGACAATTTTCAGTAACATACTCCATGAAACAATGAAATATAAATGGGAGGCTACCAGACACGTCATATGTACTGTTTGTGGTAGGTTCGTGCACCAAATCAGTTGAACTGGTGTGTGAAGAGGGATGAAAACAAAGCCAACATACCAGGTACCTTAGGTACTGAGTATCTGTGATGTATATACCCGTATACGAATACTGCGTTGTAGAAAATTCAAGAAATAAAAATATCTGATACTTGATTATATATCCATAAAGCGAAAGGTAGCTACGTCACTGAATGGAAACAGCATAATAATCAGCTATTCAAACTGTCAGTACAGTAAAATATTAAACCCTTCCTAAAAAAAATATCTATACCCAGTTTTTTTAATCAAGGCGAAGATACACTTGAAAGATTGGTGATTATTGGCTGAATGCAACATTACTTCATAATCTAGCATTATTAACTGACAACAAATATCTGAGAGGGAAATTTGAGTTAGTAAATATTTTTTGGACATGTTGCATTCTGCCAATCATCATCAACCTGTCAAGTGCATCTTCGCCTCAATAAAAAAAAAAACGGAGTATAGTTAAATATACAAGAAACATTATCACTTGGGATGTCTTAACAACCGGAGAATACAGTATATTATAAAATCCGATGATGCTTTCAAGTACAACAAAGAAATGACAAAGAAGTGGATAGTTAAAGTGCAACATGCAGGGACCAGTTGGAGTAACTCTAATTATTTGTCGATTTCCATTCTTTGCGGCAGAGTGCAGTGCAGCCTCCAAGACTGCTGAGGTTACTGTCATTTTGTGTCAACCACCAAGGGACAGAGTGCAGAGAATAGGAGAACGTAATAGGTAAATATCTGAGAGTTTGTGAGTATATGTACATATTTGAGAGTTTGTGAATATGTCTGATGAAGTAGGCACCTGGAAGTTTGTAAATACGACTAAGCAGGTAGTTAAAAGATTGTGAATGTGAAAATTATTTAACTATTTGTGAATATCATTGAGGAAGGAGAGAGAGAGAGAGAGAGAGAGAGAGAGAGAGAGAGAGAGAGAGAGAGAGAGAGAGACTTACCAGATCGGCGACCCATATGTCGTACTTCTCCTGGAAGGTGAGACCATGCGAGCCAGCTGCAACCACCACCACCACCACCGCCACCTGCCACAGCCTCCACATCTGACAAGCAAAGGGTCATATTCTGACTCAAGAGATTCTGTAACAACTTTTTAAAAACCCCAAGTAAGTTTCCACGTAAACCCTGTGGACTGCAAAAAACTGCTACTTGATCGGTTACACCCAGGGGTATGTGGCTCAGGTTATGGTGAGGAATTGTCTGTGTTGCGAAAATGCTGTGTATGAGGCGAGTCTGTTGTTTAAGGGTCAGCAATGAAGTGTGGACATGACGGACTGTTTGAGCTGTATTTTGTGTTGGTGTTGTACAATAGAAAGGTGGTGACAGGAAGTACTGTTTCTTGATGTCAGTGATCTACATTAATGGTCTTTGTGCACCTTATTATTATTCTTAAGGCTTGGTGTTTTAAGCGTATCCACGTTTCTGTTGGTCGAGGTTGGGCCCCATCTTGGCCTAACGTAATTCACTGTTGTAGCTTACTGATAAACTAATCGTAGATGATTTGCAGGAAATCCTACTGTTGTCCACAAGTGGTGTTGTGCGTGTCTTCAGGGCATCGAGTTTTTGAGGTGCTTTTGCGCTGATGTTACTTGTATGAGGAGGAAAGGTCATGTGAGTGTCCAGAGTAAGTCCTAGAATTTTGGAGTTTCTTTCCAGTAGGAGTAATTGGTTAAAGAGGAAAACTTATGTCTGTCTGAGGTTCATGTGTCTGAAGTGAAGAGGGCAGTCGCTGATTAGGTTGGTGAGGCAGTGATCCTGTTCTGTCTGAGTCAATTTTTTAGTGAGAACAGGTGCAGCTGGAGTTGGGTTGCTGCATGTTGAGTTCTGGAGTGACGTGAAGCTACAGTATTACCAAGTCGTCGCCATCAAGCTAGTTGTTCTCACCTATATGAATATTCTGCATGCCACAGAGAGAATAAAATAAATAAATAAATGCTAAAGAAGGGATGCTGAGAAATCTAAGGCCACGAGAAAATGGCTGTAGGCTATGCCGTGGCAGTGACAGGTCCAATTTGTACAGTCCCAGAGTTCATGCACGATGGGAAAAAAATAATAAATCACACTATTCCAGTGTCATCAATTACTCCTTACCTTCCACGGGAGCCGAGCGTGAGGGAGGGAACCGAAATCGACCCAGGGAGGCGGGAAACAGTGCGGCGGGCGTGATACAATATGTCCGAACCGTGGCCTAGGGATGAGCTAGTGTGTGATGTCTTAGGTCCCTTTCCATGCCCATATCGATCGTCCCGCCACCTGTGCTATGGTAATCAGTCTCACACCGGCGGTCATTATGGGTTTTCATTAATCCGATTTCTTTCTTCCTTTCTTTTTCTTTCGTGTGACACCAATTTTCCATTTTTTTGTTTATTTGATTTTTCTGTAGCCTTTCTGTCTGTCTCTGTCAACACACACACACACACACACACACACACACACACACACACAAATCCAAATAACTTTTCTACCTCTCAGAATAACGTCCTCTGTTTTAAACACTACCAGTAATGTCAATAAAAAGATTCCAAATTTCACCACAGACGACGGGTTGATTCATCACTGTGAAATGAGTGGGGTAGTTTTCATCTGACGGAACTGTGACAGATAACATGAATACTAAGTGGTTGCATGAAAGTCAATGAGGTTTAGTTATGACGCAGGAAGGAGTCTCCTTGGTTACTAGACTTTTTATCTTAGTTTGACCTAATACTGCCATCTCCATCTTGAATGTTGAGTTGTGCAATGAATCAACACTAGAGTATAATGCTGTTCATGAAGTGGTATGAGAAGGATGTAGAGCTGTAGCATTGTCTTTTTCCGCCACTGAGATACATGGAATATGTTGCAAAAGGATGAAAATCTGGGCCAAGTTAAAGTAAAAGGGGTACAGTTAACTCTAACATGACTATATTAAGCCAACAATCAAACTGAACGGAGTTAAGGATCGTCAGGTTACAGTACACAAAATACTGTAGAAGCAGACATTAGCCCTGGCAAGGTTTTAAACATGGTAGGACCCCACCCCCATCGCCTCCCACGGTTAAGATTTTTTTTTTTTTTTTAATACACAAAATTTTGGGTTGTGGGAAACCTCATCCAGCCCAGGATATAGTCACTAAGAGGGCACCCTCCAAGTCAACGCTGGTATCCACAACTTTTTTGTTTTTTTTTCAACCTAGGAAATTTTTGCAGTGGTAGACATCAGCAAAGACCAAGTTTTATACAGAATGGAACCCTTGACGACCCCCTCCAAGAGGTCTCCTACCGTGGAGTGGGACTACTTGTCAGTGTCAGTCCTATATTTTATTTTAACTTCTGGCAAACACTTTTCCCTTTTATTGCTAAATTACAATCCTTCCTTCCACCCAGTGCTTCCAGCTAATGATTTACTTATAACTCAACTGGACTCCATCCCAGTCCATCATCTGGCAAAACTGTTAAGATTCTTCTCTATAATGGATGAGTTACATCGCATCATTCTGTTCGTTCCAATTCCCACCCAAACTGCCTTACGACTCAACTTCCATGCCACTCCTTCGAGTTCATACTATATAATGACTCAAATGAATTCCCCTTCATTCGAATATACCTTGCAAATAATCGTTTGGCTGCTAAACTCAAGCCTTCTACATAAATCTTTCCAGTTCACGCTTGACGGACTATGCTCTTTTCACTCTAAATCGGCCCAGCTTTTCAGCCTTTGCAGCTTATTTCACATAGCTCAGTGGCGGAAAAAGAAAATGCAACGGCTCTATATCCTTTCTACAGCATTTCTCTGTGACACTCATCATATTCTAGTGCTAATTAATTGTTACAGCTCAGCACCCATAACGAGATGGCAATTTTAGGCCATGTTACAGTAAAAGGAGGAAAGTAACTCAGCTGAGCTCAATCCATTCGCATTTACTTTCTTGCGAATACTTTCCATATGGCTGCGCTACACCACATCATTCTGTCCTAATCCTTAAGTTTCTACACAGCTATGACTCAACTAACATTATAATCCTTCCCACGCCAATATCTCCTGTTCATACTTGATCACCCTGTACTGGTTTACGTTCCAATCGAATCTACCATCCACCCTTCTCATTTAATGGCTTAGCTACAGTTCTTAAATCCGTCTTAGCTCTAGTTCCTAATTATCTAATACGCAGCTGTACTTTCTTACTAGCCATTAATTCCATTCCTACCCATTTATCTTATAGGCAACTGCACTTTTTCTTCCTTGCCATTCCTTCCCTTCCTACTCAATTATCTTACACACTATTGAACTTTCTTTTCTTGCACGCCGTTCCTTCCCTTCCTACCCAAATATCTTGATCGCAATTGCACTTTCTTGATCGCCATTCCTTCACTTCGTAACCGGTTATCTTACTCGTAACTCCATTTTTGTTGTTGTTGTTGTTGTTGCTGCTCGCAGTTCCTCCCAGTTCTTTGTGTAATATCATGTTACTCAACTGAGCTCTACTCCATCTAAATCCATTTTCTATCACATACTCTTCTTTCTTAAGTTTAAATAATAGTCAGTTTGCTTTCACCTGATGTAACTGGGCCATTTCTACAACTTGAATATTAAGTCGTAGTTGCATGAAATTCGATGAGCCTAAGTCATGAAGCAGGAATGAGTCTCCTTGCTTACTAGTCAAATCGACCTTCCTATCTGACTTACATCTGTCCACCACCTGGGCTGAAAGGATTTGAGAGATCGTCGTCACGGACTACATAGTACCATGCTTCAGTTTCTGTTCTAGTATGAGACTAAACTGCACTTCCACAGTCCAGCATGACTTCTATCAGCGTATCCTCATTTCATCCCGGCTGAACTAAATTACGGACAGATAAATAGATACCTTCCCAAACTCTGACCAATATATTTCGGGAAAAACTGAGTCATTTGAAACACGCACTAATCGACAAAGGGTTTTCATTGTATTTAGCCAGTTATAAATTTTCTTCGCACGGAACTGGAAAGATATTTTGCTTCCTTGACTGTACGTCCAGAGAAACAATTATCTTCCAGTTCCGTTTGAAGAAAATTAAAAACGGGCGAAATATATACACTGAGAACCCTATCTCTACTACCATATGTTTCAGTTCGTTCGATTTTTCCGCTGTGCATTCGTCAAACTTTGGGAAGGTACCTTGTGCGTCTACCTGTGTAACATTTCCATTTTCGTAATTTAGGAACGCCTCCCTCCTCCCTCCAAGGAGTCACACAAAAATATGATACTCTTACCACCATCCTGGATAAAGAGGAATACAACAGAAATCATATAATGGAGTTGAGGGAGATTTTTTTTTTTTCTGTCAGACAATTATATCCAGCATAGAGACCTTCTGAACTTGAGGACCTTGCTACGATCTTCGTTTCCATGCTGTTCTCCCAGGCCGAATAAAATAGCGGTAGCAGCAAGGAAGAAAAAAAAATGCTTTGATATAACAGCTCCACGAATTGTTCATATGGACCCTAGCTCACCCAATCTACTGTAAGGTGAGGAACGTCTGGATGACGATGATGATGGAAGACATGCGACTATTTGGGAAGGTCCAATAAACATCTTTACCAAACACAGGTGTACAGTAATTCTTATTTTTCCAGATGGCTGCACTGACCAAACAACTTCATTCTCTTCATTCAAGTACAGTATTGGAGTGCTTCTGGGCTTTAATCATCCTCGAGCTAGGCAACTATGGCCATATAGCCCCGCTAGGTTACAGGAGCGCGCTACCACTCCCGGCAACGGTGACCAGAGAGAGGCTCGAACAAGCAACCTCGCGATTGCGAGTCGGGCGCTCTACATCTGAGCCACCGCGCCCCCAGAGTGCTTTTGGGAAATGCTTTTAATGTGACTTCCTTTCGGTTTGGTGATTTTATACTGACTGTGTCTGTTCAATTATGTCTTCTTCTTTTCCACAGTTCTTTGATTATCTTTTTCCTTTTTGTTGCTTCCTCTGCAGTGAAGTTTTCCTTTGCATACTGTATGGAGATATCGGAAGTATCTCCTGCCAGAAAAGTCTCCCAGGCTATATAATGTGATCCTGTGGAAGCAAGAGTATAAAATATAAAATACATCATCAGCATGAACTGGTTAGCTTCCTATACACGACTGTACAGAACCAACAACAACTGTACAGTACGAACTCAATATCATTAACGAAGAACAATTTCGTAAGAACCTTGAATTCACACCTGTCCCTCATCACCACACAGCTCACCTGGCTAACGAGCTATAATGAGGTGTATGATAAGGCGGTGAAGAAATATGTTAATGGCAGCAGGGGTGGGGGGGATGGTCTGGGATGTAAAGTATACCACAACCCAGCAGGACACTGGTATGATATCCTAATAGCACTCATGCTGCTGTTAATGAGAAATTCTGTTACAGTTGTATTACACTCCAGAATATTGCAATCACAATAAACATTGGTGGCATCACAGGAGTTACTGTCAGAGGTACTAAATAATGACATGATCGCTGTGAAATCCTCTCATAGCATCCCAACATCCTTTTCCCTTCTCAACTGCTGTCAGTCTCTGATACAGCACAGCCATCTGAAAGACCATCCGAGATGAAGCCTCCTTAACTGAAGAGAAAACAAGAGTTGGACTTTGCGAAGACAAGTTGTTAAGCTACAGTAACATTATACCACGCAACTGCTGAACCTGTCCTCACAGAGCTTGGGTTTGCACAAATGTGGTATGACAATGGGCATAATACTAACCCCTAATCTATAAATCATACCGCCATTATGACCCTGCCCCATCTATACATATCAGTGACTGACTCAGGAAACTTCACAAGCTGGGTCAATGAAGATGTATCGCCTAATCCTCCTGACCTGGGGTCAATCCTACTTGACGGCAGATACTTATGAGGGTGCAGAATCAGTTCAAGCGTTCTTGCATGTGCAAACCCATCATGAATTCCTTGATGACATTTACAAGAACTTTCTCATGAAAATTGTCGCTCAGTTCATTCATTTATAAAAGCTTCAACATGTCTTCATGTATCACTCTTGGTCATCTATGCTGGTCCTCTATCATTTGTATCATATCGTTTGGAAAAACACCGGTATGATTGAATGCGTTGGCTTTGGTCGCCTATGGTGACTCTCCACGTTGCTCCATCTCTAGCAGCCTCCCTATCCTTATCCCCATGTGAAATACCAGCCGTGGCAACCGGGGTCACCACAACACCCCCAGGAGGCAACTACAGAGGGGTTTGTAGGGCGCACACGCAGTCCGTGCGATATGGGTATATGTCCCATACGGCCACGCGCCCCTATTCCACGAAGCGCACCCGGTGCAAACATCTCAGTCCGGGTGCATCACCCTCCGGCTGGGCCAGCCCTCACCAGGCTGAAAACCCAGCTCCTGAAAGCACCCCAGTGACAGCTGGTAGCCGCACACATAAAGAGACGGCCTGTAGCCGCGCCTATAAAGTGACGGCCTGTAGCCGTGCCATAACACGATGGCCTGTAGCTGCGCCTATAAAGAGATGGCCTGTAGCCGCTCCAAGTGCTGCCGACCCCCCCCTGCAGAACCAGTGATGGCCTGCAGCTGCACTTGGGGAGAGAACGGTATGCCCCTTCTCCTCCTGCAGTAGCCTCGAGGAGCACAACACCGGTGACGGATGGCAGCTGTACCAGTAGTCAGGAAACTGCCTGTAGCTGCTCCTCGCTTACATGTCACTGCTCATATGGGACACACGCGAAGGCCTGTAGCGGCGCCTGTGGACAGGTGACAGCCAGTAGCCACACTTCGTCCACGGTCCCGTCAGGAAGTCGGGCCCCGATGACGGCCTGTAGCCGCGCTGACAGGAAAAGGACGGCCTGGAACCACCCTCCTCCTGTTGCCCACGGGACCTCGGCGAAGGCCTGTAGCCGCGCCAGGGAGAGACACCTTAAAAGTCTCTCACCCCCTGTGACTTCGCAACCCGAGGGGGACCCTTTCTTAGCCCGCCCCTCCTCTGGCAGAAAGAGTCGAACCTCTACCTCTCCAACCAGAGGCAGCCCCCAAAAGGAGAACTTCAGTCTAGAGGACTGGTGGAGTGGCCCTGTGCTATCCCCGGGGGTATACGTCCTTCAGCCAGCACCAGAGAGAGAGAGCAAAACCTGACGGACTCCTGCTGAAGGCAACGCTGCAGTCTGACCCTGACAGTGGAGCAACAGAAGGGAGACTGCAGCCAATAGACCCTCGATGGCACCCCCAGTACCCCGGAGCGTGACCCTCCTTGTCCCAGACAACGGCGACGCCCTTCCCCAACCCAGAGCAGACAGGAGCACCTACAGGAGTTGGTTAGTCCCAGCCCAAGAGGCCAGACTCCTGTGCTCAGTCCCACCAGTGAGGGGCCCTTTACTATGCCTGACCCCAGTCCACAATGGGCGACGAAACCCCTGCGGGTAGTCCTATGGCCTCTGGTGGAGAAGACAACAGAGTGGACCCCGCCAACACCTGCGAATCCCTGGGCCACCTCTGCCTGGCCCGAGCCCTCGACGATCCCCCACCAAATAGTGACTGTGCTATAAAAACTGAACATAGCACCCGTGTAGTGAATAGCGGAAACAGTGAGTGACAAAGACAGTGTTCCAATCATAAATACATAGACCACGTATACCTGTCTACTTATAATATCAGAAACGCTACTGCACCATTACTCAGTGTAAAGCGGGACACTTAACATCTATCCTTTGAGATACATGCAGCCCTACACTAAAACTGTGTGTAACCTCAAGCCAAGTGTTTACAGTGTCTGTCTATATCCTCGTGACTGTGAGTATCCTGTGAGATACATAATTAATACACCTGCCAGTCCGAGTCCCGTCTAACACTCCCTGACATTGTATTGAGTACTGTATGTCTTGTCTGTATTGTAAGGAAGGATATTGTAATATACGTGTGAGGTAGTTGCCCCAAGATTTTATGCCCTGTTCCTCTTGTGGTGTATCCGAGCTCCGGTCCAGATAAAGAACCCCGCTATATCATAGGTGTTCCTAGGACGGAAGCCGACCTAAAAACACCTAGCATAACACTAAGGTCACACTTTATGACCTCACCCCGTCTTGATTTCTAGCAGCCTACCTATTCAGTCCCTTATCCCTGCGGTTAAACATATGACCTCATCCATGGTCTTTTTTGGTCTTCCTCTCACATCTCTACCCTTAATGTTCACACCTGTCACCCTCCCACACCCAGTTGTCACCCTTCATCCTGACGTACCCAAGCCATTTCAACCTACCCTCTCTCTCATCACTATACTTATACATTCAGTCCCATCCTCTCAAATCTCCATTAGCAATCCTAACCACCTCATGCCTGTCAAATCAAGGATGTAATACACATCAAACTACACCTGAACCTACAAATATCCTCCTCCTTCACTGCCCAGGTTTCACTACCATACAGCATTACATTCCTATCACATGCAGCATACAAGGACCTCTCAGCACGGAGGGAGAGCCCTCTCAAAATAATAAGGGGTAACGACCTTGTTCCGTCTTTTTCGGTTTGCCTCTCACATCTACATTCAAAGTTCACACCTCTCACCCTCCGCACCCAGCTGCCATACCCTATCCACTTTACTGTACATATCCAAACCGCTACATACAACACTAATACATTCAAGTCCCAACTCCCCCCCCCCCTTTCCTTTCAACTCCTTATTCAGTCCTACACCCCCAGGCATATCATTCAAAGACATACATACACGCCCAACTATTAATATCATATCAGTATGACTGGGCCTACGAATATCCTCCTCCTTCACAGTCAAGTCTCATTACCATGTAGTGTTACACTCGTAACACATGCTGCATGCAAGGGTCCCTTAGCACAGAGGGGGAGCCCTCTCAAAGTCAGCTGAGGCAACAACTCCCAAAACATCTTCCAGCCACTCCTCATCCTTGCTACCATGCTAGCTCCAGCTCCACCTCCAGTATCCACAGTATGTTCCACAAATAACTAAATTCCTCTAAACACTCGAGAGACTCTCCAGCACGATTAATCCTTTCCCACCTTGTGCTTCTGTATGTTCTTTACATTTTGCACACTCAAAATCAGCATTAATTTGCAACCTAACTCTAACACCACTACATGTTAGGAACACACACACACACACACACACTTCTACTGAATATGACTCATACTGTTACCTAATTATATGCAAGCAATTATGTGAAGAGAACGTGTACTGAAGGATCAAAATTAGGATGTCAGAGTACTGTACACTACAATAAAATGATAATACAAAACTGTTTAGTAAATGTGTTTCATATTTTATACAATACTGCCACTCCATTCATACACGACACTGCATCACATACCAACAACACATTTCACTATAATATACAGTACAGTCTGGTCACCAACAACACGACAATTCAGCAAAGTCATATTGTGAGAGTCTGAACATTTGTATTAAAATGTAAGCTATCTATCTATAGCTAGACGCCATAATCCCGCAAAGGGTGGCCATTTGTCTTTGGTTAGTTGTTTTACAGGGAGGGGCACTAACCCTCCGCCAACCCACTTGCTGTCACGTAGGGAACACATATGGGTTGGTTATATAGCTACCACCCAGCGTTGTAAATGGTTTCCTGATTGACATGAAACCATTAGGGTTGTCACTCAGTGTAGAGCCAGCTGAAAAGGAAATATGGGAGAAACAGGAAGCGAGAATAGGGCAGACACAAAAAAAGAATGATAAGAGGCTAATTACAGTCAGTCTTCAAGAATATATCCTAGAAAAACAAAAAGAACTGAATATTACCTCCGAGAAAATAAGGAGAGAGGTGAAGTCAGTAAATGTACAGCGAGGTTGGGATGGTGAGGAATCGGAAAATGTGAGTACGTTTAAGTACTTGGGTAGTGTGATGAGAAAGGATGGAGGTTTGGAGGGTGAAGTACTTGAAAGGGTACAGCAGGGAAGAAAGGTTGCTGGTTCTTTGAAAGCAGTGATAAGAAATTGGGAAGTGAGCATGGAAGTGAAAAAGTTACTACATGACAGTATTGTGATACCAACTGTAACGTATGGAAGTGAAGCTTGGACGTTGTTGGAAGGACACAAGTCAAGAGTGAGGGCAGTGGAAATGAGTTATTTAAGAGAAGCCTGTGGAGTCACATGGAGAGACAGGCTGACGAATGAGGATATAAAGAAGCGTTGTGGTGTGGATGTGGATGTGATAGGAAGCGTTATGAGGAACACACTGAGGTGGTTTGGCCATGTGGAGAGGATGGAGGGTGAGAGACTGACGAAGAGAGTGTATGTGAGTGAGGTGGAGGGGGGAAGAGGGAGGGGGAGGCCGAGGATGAGATGGAGGGATGGGGTGGAGAGGTATATGAGAGAGAGGGGTGTGAGTTGGGAGCAGGGCAGTGAAATGGCGGGGGGACAGGGCGACGTGGAGGCGATTTGTTTGTGGCCACCCCAAACGGGATTGAGGCATCTGGCAATAGATATGTAGATAGAAAATAAGGAAACAAACAAGATACAGAAAAAGTCCTTTGGTAATGCATATATGTTACATAAAATAACAAGAATGAGGGCAGAGCAACTTGCAGGGAGGGCAAACTGATAGCAGGAACAAGGGGACATGAAGGAGATATGTTCATGACCACCGCTTCTGTAGTTACGGTGACTGGCTATAAATATGACAGATTCATATTTTGTGAATTTACCTGGTATCCGAAACACGGCGAGGCACCTGCATCTTACCACCAATCACCTCAGATCTTGTCACGTCACCGTCGTTCCCAGCTTACGACTCAATCCACCACTGAAACACACTCATCACTGTATTCCTTATTACCAAGAACTTGGTTAATCATTACAACAGTTCTGGTCCACATATGACATAAAACATAATTAAATCATTCTGGCTACAAGCGTGGAATACAGTACAGTAATACTTTGACATACAATACCCTGGCTTAACGATGGGGGTAGAAATACCACCTGACCCCACCTAACGATGGCCAAACCCCAGTTTAACGATGGGTTTTGATATTTTGAAACCGATTTTGATGATATTTTTGACTAAAATTGTGTGCTTATGTTGATTTATAAACTGTTTTTAGACTTAGATTAATGTGATTTAGCCATAGGTGGGGTGAACATTGTCATTTTGGGGTACACTTTACTAAGCTTGATATTTTCCAGACATATTTGACAATTTTCAGATTTTAGTGAGTTATTTACAGGTGTTAGGCTTAAAGTCCTACATTATCTTAATCGTTTGGGCGTTGTCCATCACGGGAATTCCCCTACACGCGATGTTGCCAAACTTTGTATTGGGCCAATATATATCAATATTCACAGACAGTGGCATGCGTTTATATTACCATTTACAATCTTGCCATAGTTTCTGGGTATATAATAAATCACTTTAGTAACCACTGGCTGTTCTGGAATGTGTGATAGGGCCCTAAATTGGTATGTTAAATTTCCTTACAAATTTTGCAGTATTCGCACAAGGATGACATTCTTTTATCAATATTAGATACTGCATCTTTATATATACGTTGAATAATGAAAAGTACTTTCAAGTATAGTTTAAGCTAAGGAACAAGAAAAAAAAAAAAATCCGTAACTGATTACTCTTTACTGTCCCTTGTCCCCATTTTCTGGGAACGACACTATGGACACCTGGCGGAATAGACCGTGAACTAGAATTCGTGAAGACTAATTATCGGATTGGAGACAAAGCTCAACAGACAACCCTCACTCCCAGCTCTCTCTCTCTCTCTCTTTCTCTGCATATAAAATCTATATTATATGTAGATTTATTTCTATAAAAAGTATATACGGTTTTATGAATTATTAGTATTTGAGGAAAAGCCTCCTGACTGTTTGTCTGTCTGCCTCTCTCTCTCTCTCTGCATACGAAATCAACATTTTATGGAGATTTATTTCTATAAAAAGTCTATACGGTTCTATAAAAAGTCTATACAAGTAGCAGGGGTATGAGCTTCCATCTTTGATGGCGGTCAGAGAGGAAGTGACCTGCGGATTGACACCTGACCCACCCTCGCTGACTCACCTACAAGTGTGACAACGCCGGAAAGCAACATTGCCAAGTGCTGACATACTTATAAAAAGTCATTGTTATTATTAAAAACAACTGACATTTCTTACACTATATAGCCTTATTAGAGAATCATATATATATATATATATATATATATATATATATATATATATATATATATATATATATATATATATATATATATATATATATTGCCAGACGCCATAATCCCATAAGGGGTGGCCATTAGACTTTGAGTTATTTGTTTTACGGGGAGGGACACTAACCCTCCACCAACCCACTTGCTGACACGTAGGGAGCACGTATGGGTTGGTTATATGGTTACCACCCAGCGTTGTAAATGGTTTCATGGCTTACAGGAAACCATGAGGCTTGTCACTCAATGTAAAGTCACCTGTAAAGGAAAGAAAAGCAATAAGAAGTGACAGGAAAGATGGGAGAAACAGGAAGAGAGGAGGGCAGGCACAGAAAAAGAATGATAAAGGCTAAGGAAGAAGTAGGCAGCATTACATCAAGTGAGTGGATGATGGTCGCCACCACCTACCACTACTATATACTGTGAATACATTTCATTCAGAAGTAGAAAATAGCTGACACGAGACAGAGGTGCGTGTGTTGGTACAGATTCGGCAGCGTCGCGGGTAGGGGAATTCTCGTGAGGGACAAAGCCCAAACGATCTCGATATTTTAGTAAGACTATAGGTTTGCTTCCTTGACAGCTATTAGGCCATTTAGATTGGCTTTGGGCTCATTTGAGTGGGTTTTGGGCTTGGTTTGGGGGGAAACCCAAGGCTGGTAAGCGTTCCACATTACATGTTAAAAGTACCCCATTATATCATAACCCGCCTAACGACGGGGTTTTACCTAACCAATTACATCGTTAAACCGCAGTATGCCTGTAATAAATAAAACACATCATACACAGAGGCCTGAACAATCCGGATTCATGCCCAAGAAGTCTACTGTCAACCATACCCTAACTCTTCGAGTTCTTGCGGAAAGTCGTCTTGGGTTTCAACAAGGCCTGCTAGCAGCCTATGTGGATTTCATGAAGGCGTTTGACTCAGTAAATCTGGAGGTACTATGAGAACTCCTGCGACTCTGTGGAATCCCCACAGGGATAATCAAACTGACTGTTGGCTTGTACTCAAACACTAATAATGCTGTCAAGTGTGTGTGGGGGGGGGGGGACATCCGACTTCTTCCCAGTAAGTTCTGGTGCAAGACAGGGATGCATCCTTGCCCCCCACACTGTTCAACACATGTACAAATTTAGTACTGGACTGGGCTGTAAGTCAGTCACTGTGGGGCATCAACTGGCAATTTCAGGGTTACCAACCTTGACTTTGCTGATGATGCAGTTATCCTAGTGGAGATGCTGGAGACACTACTGATTGTCCTTGAGGAATTTCACAATAATGCAAAGCCACTAGGATGAAAGGTCTCTTGGGCCATCCAGGAATTTGGTGGCTTGCTGGATGAAGCAGTTCAGTCTGTCCAAGCATGTGGTGAGGATATATTAATCTTAGAAAGATTCACTTATCTTGGTGGTGTGGTCCATAACAAGAGCAGATTAGACAGAAAGATCTTTCACTGCATGGGTCTGGTCTACAGGGTTATGGATTCATTTAACTTGGGTATTTGGTGCTGCCGTTATTTGTGTAGAAGGACGAAAATTTGCATCTTCAAGGCGCTGGTGCTCCCTGTCTTACTTTATGGCTGTGAGACATGGACACTAAACAGTGACTTGAGGTGGCGAACTGACTCCTTTGGTACCAACTGTCTTCGCAGGATCATGGGATATTGCCAGTACAACCAGATGCCTAACGAGCGACTATTCCTTGAGACTGAATTGAAGTCCATTAGCCTACCCACATAATATGTCAATGCCAACTCCAGCTATACGGGCACGTAGCCCGCTTTCCTGAGGCTGATCCTTCTCACAGGGTGATCTCTGAATGAGTTGACCCAGGGTAGAGGAGGCCAAGCAGAAGGCCACGTAACTCATGGCTGGAGCAGGCTGATCACTCCTGTTGGGAGATACCTAGAGGAGGAGGAGGAGTCGCTGTCTGGAGGGTTCCACAGAGGGACCCGTCTGGGTGGAGTCGGAGGGTGAGTGAGGATATGCGCCCCGCAGCGTTTGCCCCTTCTTGATTGATTGATCGATCGATCATACAGTCAACTGAGCCTCACAACTCAATAGTCAGTGCACCAGAGAATAAGCCATATACAGTACGCAATACTTCACATCCAGTGTACTTAGCACACCTGAGCAACTCTCCTACCTTTTAATATTACGTTATTCCTATGTTAGACTACAGTAAGCCTTCCATTTAGGCGACTAATTGGTGCCAAAATAACGTTGCCAAACCCAATTTCACCAAATCCATGGGCCTCATTAAATGTGGAAAATTTTAATTACTTGAGGGGTTAATAAAAAGCTTGACTTTCTCCTATTCAACTTTTATTCAGTTGTTGAGAGGTAGTAAGTAATTAGTATGTAAGCTTTTGAAAACTAACCCATGAACAGAAATTGAGGTGCACTAATAGAGTAAACTATTCTCCGTTTTTTTTTTTTTTTTTTTATCAAGGCAAAGATGCACTGGACAGGCTGATGATGACTGGCTGAATACATGTCCGAATAACATTGCTGTATTTCAAATAATTACCTGTAATGTCAATCTAAACCTACTACAATAATTATATGAAATACAATGATGTTATTCGGACATGAAGCATTCAGCCAACCATCACCAACCTTTCAAGTGCATCTTCACCTTGATTTAAAAAAAAAAAAAAAAAAAAAAAAAAAAAAATGATTATAGTATCCAAGGCTGACCAAATTAGCCTAACGTCTGATTTCGTGGCTCCCCTCGTGGGCCTCTCCTCCACTGCTGCTTCCACCACTTCATCAAAACCTTCAAAGTCAATATTCACTGGAGGGCATGTTCATCTTCTTCCATGTCATCTTCCACATTTACACGTTCAACTGTCTCTATCAAATGCTTGTTTTCTTCTCATTAAATTTTTTGCGGTTGAAATAGCGAGTGATCAAAGCTTGTTCACGACTGGGCTAAATAATACGATTGCCAAGTTGGCATTTTTCAAGCCAAATACTCATTTTAGGCTTTTTAAAAACCATTTGGCCTCAAGATTTTTCTGTTTGGCAGCAGTGGTTCGTGTTTGGGAATTATTCACCAATTTTGAGATTTTATTTGCTAAAATAAAGGGAAAAATGTTTTAAATTTTCCCACCACCTGAAAATCTGCCAAACATAAGCCCGCCAAAATTGAGGGCTTACTGTATTGTCAAACAACAAGCATGTTCTAGCCTTATTATGTTACCGGTATGCCTTTTTTTTTTTTTTTTTTATTGCAATCAGCCATCACACAGTACATCCGATCAGACTGCACTGTACATGTAGCTCATAATCACATAGTAAACATGGGAATAGTGGTATCACATGCAAGTAACTGCTTTATCTAAAGCACTGCATCTTAATGTTGCTGTTTTTTGTGTCTGAATTAACTTTTCCCTGTACCCCTACCAAGATGGTGGAATGGTGTAGCCACAGTGCCCATTCTTCTTTACCTCTAACACTACAAAAATCTGGTTCTCTTTGAGGGCACAAAAATCAAGCACTGGTCCATGAAGTACTGTAGTGAAAATCAATTACAGTACAGTAAATACCAACTATTCCTATATGAAACAGTGAAATTAAAATACTGTACAGGACTGACCCATGAAAAAATCCTGCTATAAAAGCAATTACAGTAAATGATAAATATAAAACAATTAATCCAGTATGTAGATCTTTAGCATCCCAATGACATGTCATGCATGCAGTCTTCATTATCAGTCAGGGATGTGTTCCAGGTAACACATTCTGTATAACTGGCACTGTCATGTAAACTGGGGAAAAGGGCTTATCTGCTTTAAAGGCAGTAACAGAACTTTCATAGGCAATTTTTCAGTAATTTGACATGACTACAGATGTCTGATTTTCTGCTGGTTGAAGGTTCTCCAACTGGATGGAACCTGCGTATCTGGGGGATGGTTTGGGCTTACTGCTCACATAATGCCACTGAAGCAGATGAGAATGAACATCCTCTCCTTATGTTGGGATTATGTAACCTTGCCCTTAGTCCCTATGTTCCTGATGGGGCAAAAAAGAATTATATGATGGATGGATGGATGGTACTGTACTGTGGTTACATGAGATTATACCAGTAGTAAATCACAAATACATTGCCATATAAAGTTCCACTGCTACCCATAATATTAATCTCCCAGTTTCCCAAATTTCCAGTGCCAGTTGTATGAAAAAAGTTGAACTATTCTGGAATACATCTGGCATATAGTAAAGACTGCAGTTACTTTAAATTGATAAGCCATACCATACAAACCCTAAAATTTGGGCCTGGACAATCAAAAGGATTTACATTCAAGTACCTCCCCAAATTCCTTGTAACTCGAGGTAACAATGATGTTATTTCTTACATTCCACACTCAACACATGCAGGCTGGCTTATTTTGTTGCAATTCTCTTAATTCTCTGATGTAACTTACATGGGGTTCTTACAACCTATACTCTAGATTTCTGCCATATTAGCTCATTGCTTATGACTGCAACTTCCGTCAGGGCCGGAAGTGCTTTAAGTCCATTTACTTGCATGATCTGAATCCCTCTTTGGCATGATTTAAGCTATTTAACATTTAATACAGGTGAAGAGCACAACACTGACACATGAAAGCAAAATTTCATTGCAGCAAGAGAGTATACAGCTAAAAATATGCCGAAAAAGCATCAGATATGTGCTATTATGCAACAGCAATACTGGGCTCACATGAAGTGTACTGATGTGTTACTTCTTCTACCTCCTAAGAATTTTATTCAATTTTATTAAGACATCACAGTCTGAACAGGCTAATGATGGCTTTAAGTAACTCCTCAAGCTCAGAAAATCCCCATAAACTAAAAGTAGTTGGGCAGTGGAGAGAATAAATGATTCATCAAAGTGAAGAGACTATCTGAAGTTGTATGTTACTATGGGCTTATTGCTGATGACTCGGTAATATAAATGTGCAGAATTTTTACAAGATTTTAATTTACTGGAATCCAGAAAATAATATACTGTATTAATCATCCACATACATAGTATGCTTAGTTTATGCAAATACTGCATTTTTCACTATCATGGAAAGTTTGTATTTCATTTTATCACACAGTTGTTGTACCTTCACAGATCTGTGTACTGCTTAATTCAAAATACAGTAACCTCCTCCTGTTGTACACCAATAAGTGTGTTTATGGTGATCAGCTGAGCTGCCTGTGTTTACATTTTTAAGCTGGATTAAATCCTCTTTAAACCCAGTATAAATCTATACTGTGAATGGTTGAGTGAGTTACAGCGAACGTGCAATTTACATGAAAGACGTACAGTGTTCAGGAGATACTGTTATCATCATATTGTATCATTCATAAAGAATTCAACATACTGTACTTGCAAGCATTGGCCTTGTTAAGCTAATGGCAGCTCTCCACGGTGTTCAGTCTCTGGTAATAAGTTCTGAGTATGGTCTGTAATAAGAACTGCAGCCACATTTGAAATTCCATTATGTGTGGCAGTTGCAGGGCCTTCCTTCACGTAAATTACATATCAGTATCTGACCCCTGAAATGCTTGGGTCCGACGGCCGTACGGAAAACGGAATATATTGGAAAGCAGAATAATAGCAAAAACATGAAAAATTTATATTACAAACAGCCTACAGTATCATGAGCAATAAATGCAATGAAGTACCTTTTATTAGAAGCATATCATCTGTTGCTACATTTATCCACAAATAAACATCACCCTCAAATATACAACGATTGTGTGTGAACAGATGATATCAACAACAACCCCCCCCCCACTGCATGAAAAAATAATTTGGAAAGTGAAAGTTACTGGATATCAGATTTTCATATTTGGGAGGTTGAACTGTAATGCTGATTAACTATGGATGAAAAAAAAAAAGGGGGGGGGGGTCATTAGCACTTCCTGTCTCTCAGTTTTACCTACATTCTTATCCCTTTCTTAACAGATCTACAGTTCTCATCAAGCAAGACTAAGATGACATACAAGGCACAAACATGCACGCACACACACACAGCACTGTTTCATGGTCCTATCTAGTCTGGAATATAAATTAATACCTATGAATTCCATGAGTCTGATACTGTATTATGACTTTCCTAAACAGAAAATCTCAATTCTTCCAACTAAATATAGATAGAAATTGCTCACCTAAACTGCAAAGTAACGTATATCCAGTTAAGCCTAACCGTCTTACGAACTGCTTTAAGTATGGATAAATACTTATGTCAGTTGACTATAGATGTAGGGATAACTGCAACCTAAACAAACCCAAGGTTGGCATTCTTCATAAAATAAATATTTTCAAAAGCATTTCCAAACAGCAAATATCTGACTGGAGGTTAGGAGCAAAGTATTTCATACCAAAAAAGCATAGTCTAATCTTTTAGGTCTGGTCAGTCAGTCATTAGTAATGAATATAAATTTCACATCCAGACCATTTCGGAAGCTTTCAATCTCCTTGCTGAAAGTGTGTCTATGGAGCACATCTTGCATTTAGATTTTTCCCAAAACTGGTCTGGCGTGGTATAGTATTGAGGACATCAACACCATTGTTTCAATTTATTCTGGAAGGCTTTGGATATGCTTGCATGTTGTTCATCTTATGCTACATGATCTTCGTTCAATCTCTTATCCCTGGGGTCTTCTTAGGTATACCATCACATTCTAGTGATCTGGAACATACTGCAGTTAAATCTGTTCTTGTCTGAGTCTTAAAAAAAAGTCACATAAACTGTATTTACATGTTTACTAATTCTCACACCAAAAGAAAAGAGTAATTTATCCAGTAATTTAGTAGCTTTCACTAACTACCTATATATCGTTTTCATTTTTTGATGGCTCCAACACGCTTCCATGCGTCGGCATCAGTCACCTAATGGCGGCTCTCCATGCTGCTCGATCTCTGGCAGCTTCCCTATTTCATCCCTTAACCCTGAGGTCACACCCAATGACCTCGTCCCAGGTCTTTTTCAGTCTACCTTTCACTACCCTACCCCCAACATTAACACTTCTCACTATCTGCACCCAGTTATTATCCCTCATCTTCTCCACATGCCCAAACCATCTCAATCACCTCTCCTCATCACAGCACCAATACACTCCAGTCCCATCCTACCTCTCATTATTAAATATATATCTAGGTATGTAACTGCTAAAGAAAGCATTTTATCAGTGCTTCATTGATTCTCATTGCCTCCAAATGTGCAACTCTAAGAACTGAGGTGGTGATGGGATGTCTCTTTGAGGTGACACCTCCTCCAAGGGGATCTCCTAGGAGCCAAACTATCCAAACTATCCCTTCCCAGTGGAGTGTGGTGCCCCAGCACTGTTGCTGTCACAGGGCGCCTCATCCACTGGCAATGCACCAGCCAGGGAGCCATGGTGGAGGCAATTGGTTTTCCATCTCAGTGACACAGTGGGCAACTCAACAACAACAATGGTGTGAATCCTGATTTGCGATGTTCATTATGTAGCAATGGTACTGGGTTCTACTAAGACAGTACTTTTGAAATTCTGACTGTCAAGGAGCATGCTTTACTGTTGTACATAATAATGAAGAACCAATACAAGTGTTACAAATTCAAGATTTTTGTGAACAGAAAAACTGACAAACTTCCTCCAAAGATGCATAATACTGTATACAATCTAGTGATTAATTACAAATTAAGATGACATTCCATGTTGAAATTATTCCATCATATCTTCTTCCACTGGTTCTATTTCTACCAAGATACACAGATCTTCCTCTTCCTGCACATCACTAAATAAATCATGTTCATGAATTTCAATTTTTACATCATGATTGTCTTTCTTATGCTGGAAAAGATCACTACTCTTGTTGAACATTACACCACAGTCAGCACACTTCAGGTATGGATTACACTCTGCATGTATATTTGCATGCACATTTAATGAACCCTTTTGTGTGAAGCTCTTCCCACATTCGTCACACTTGTATCTCCTCTCTCCAGTGTGTACTACCATGTGTACATCCAGGTAACTCTTTCGGGCAAATTCCTTAGAGCACTCAGAACACTTGTACTGCTTGATGGAACTGTGTATAACCTTCTGGTGGGTGCTTAGTGTGCTCTTGTACGAAAACAACTTCCCACACTTATCACACTCATAACTCTTGTGACCCTTTTTGGCCATGGTAAAGACATCACTGCCATCGGGCAAAATGCCTTCAGCCATGTCATCGTCTACCGCCTTAATGAAATGGTCAGGGGTTACGTTATGCAATTCCATGTGTTCACTCAGATCTATCAGTGACTTGTATGAGCTACCACATTGGCCACAGCAAAAACTTGGCCCATCATTATCAGTATCTAGGAAAGCAGGTTCAGCCTCACAGTTCTTACTGGTGTCATTAATTAGCATATCTGGTCTTGTGTTAACCTTAATTATATCTGGCCTGGAATGAACCTTAATTTTCATATTATTACTAATTTCATTCTTCCCTTCTTTAATTTCATGCTGGTTAATAATGTGAGCTTTGAGAGTGTTCTTATGCTTAAACCGTCGGCCACACTCCCGGCACTCAAACCTCTGTCCATTGTGTACGTGCATGTGAACCTTTAATGCACCCTTCTGTGTAAACCGTTTCTTGCACACCGAACACTCAAATCTTTTTATGCCAAGGTGTGTATCAACATGGCACTTTAGACCACCTCGCTGTGAAAACTTCCTTCCACAATACGGACACTCATATTTCTTAATTCCCGTGTGTGTAACTGTGTGTGCATCCAAAGTACTCTTATGTGTAAACTGTTTTCCACAGTCATTGCACCTGTGCTTTTTCTCCCCCGTGTGTAACAGCATATGCGTATTCAGATGTGATTTTTGAGTAAAAAGTTTCCCACAGATATCACACTGGAATTTCCTCTCCCCATGCATCCTCATGTGTAATGCTAAGCGAGTCGGGTGAGTTAGCCTTTTGCCGCACACAGAGCACTCGTACTCGTCTGGCAAGTGTGAATGCCTATGGCGACGGAGACAGCTACTCTGCCTAAAGCTCTGACCGCAATATTCACAAATATACTTCCTGTCCCCACTGTGAATGTCCATGTGACTGGCAAGGTTACTCTTCTGTGCAAAAACCTTCCCACAAATGTGACATGTGTTCTTGCCAAAGTGACTGCTCACGTGAGAAACTAAACTTTTTTTACTCTTGAAGAATTTGGAACATATTTCACAGAAGTACCTCTGTATGATCTTTTCAGCCTTCTTTTTTTTTACCATTATTGTAGGTTTAGGTAAAGCAGGAACTGCTTTCTTCTTGGGCTTCTTGACAGTGCTCTCCAACAGCGCCATCATCTGGGCAAATTCGTCCAGTTCCTCAGCCATTTTCCAGTATCTTGATATTTTATTGCTCTGAAATTAGAAGTGTTTTTACTAAGCAGTGTAACCTGATGTGAAGAAACAGTTTCTATAACTGCGTCAAATAATTATTAATACAAACTACTATATCTACCTTTATACTGGAAGAACAAATCAAAGATCTCAACAAACAAAAACTTTATTTATGTGATGTAATACAGTGCACTGTAATGTACTATGACACTTAAGTACAAGACAGTAAGATACCTAACATAGGTGCAACAACCTTACAGAAACTCTTTCACCACATGTGAATTAACTACAGCTCCTCAGTGTGGCAATATGAAGGAACTGCATTAAAGTACAGTACAATACTGTGCTTCTGTTGTTTCAACACCGCAATTCAGTACAGCACTGCACTCAGGCACAGTAAATGGATTAGTCAGGTTATGAAGGAGTACAACAGAAACAAGCTATCATACCTATGAAATGCCGGCAAAAAGGCCGTAAAGACAGATGGACTGAGGTACAGCCTATCTGGTGTGAAGGGTAATAGATGAGAGCAAAAAGAGATATACTGCGAAGTGGTTCTGAAGGGGTGTTTACATAACTTTATCAAATGACAATATCTGCACAGATTTATTTTTAACTAGAATGGAACTCAACAGAGTGCATACTTCCGCCAATGCCCTATCTCGCAATGTCTAAGAAAGTAAAAAAAAAAATCCTGAATCCACACCTTTCTCCGAATCTGCACCAAAATTTAACGGAGTGTATTCTGGGCCAAGGCCCATTCTTCTAACACGTTTCGTTGAAATCTGTTCGGTAGTTTTTCTGTAATCTTGCTCACAAACCAACCAACAAATGGACAGGGGTGAAAACATAACCTCCTTGGCAGAGGTAATAATCTCCCAAGCATTAACTTATTTAACTTGTTCACATTCTTTACAACTATCAAACTGCTGTTCATATGACCTGAACTTGTTTCAAGTAAATATTCCCTTCTCTGACAAAAAAGGAAAAATTTTTCAAATTACACCCAACTAACGGACACTGTTGTTGTTGTGCAACCCCAGCACTGTCTGATCGAGTAAATCCATCAACCGCAGGCAAGCATTTGCCCCTGCAGGGACATCCCGTGCAGTAAACCGATGTTCTCATGTGGCTGACAACACCTCAATGCAGTGAGGTGCAAGAATTTGTGTGGAGGCTTGGTTCCTGGGTGGACAATGACTGTATCTGCATCTCTCCACCCAGTTAACAGGGACACCACAATAGCCTCCGTATTACTCTGTAATCTGGTCATACAGTTACCACCCAGCATTGTAAATGGTTTCCTGAGTTACAGAAAACCTCTTGGTTTGTCAATGTTGTTTCTGTCCACCATTTGCTTTCCCTGCATGTGTTGTTTCTCTGGCATAATGGTGGACACTTACGAAGAACTATCCTGGCAGCATACGACCCTGGCAGTTGCGCTGCGAGATTTTAATTACAGTATATTCATTACGAAGAACTACTCTCATCTACCAAAATTCATTTACTTCTGCAATTTGGAAGGTTAGGTTGTCAAGTATGATTAGGTTAGGTCAGGTTTTGGTGCCCAATATTGAAAAGGGCATAGTTAAAAGAAATAGAAAAATTAAGAGAGTATGGTAGGAGGGCAATACGCTCAAACCTCGATTTAAGGGACTAAATGGGGAATCAACTTGTCCCTTACTTGAAAATGTCCATTGTTTTACCACATATAAAGCCAATCTCATTATGAAATGCAATGATTGTTTCACTTATCTTATTTATATCATTATGAATATTATTTTTCAGGTACTGTATAAACATATTAATGTGTATAACCTAGACATTACGTATCATTTTTGAATGGTCCTGTCTGTTTGTCAAATAGAATATGGAGTCCCTTAAATCCGAAACCCCTTAAATGTAGGTCCCTTAACCCGTTAACTGCTCTATACAGCCTGGGCTGTTCCAAGTGCGACTGCTCAATACAGCCCTGGCTGCGCAGGTGAATTTCAAATGTAGTGCCATAGTGACCAAGGTCGACCCATGCAAGCATGTTTGAGCCTTCAAAACCAAAACCGAGACCAAAACCAAAAAAGAAAACGAAAACCATACATTCCAATAGGGAATCAGACACTTCTATGTTCATCCACGGCTTTACCAAGGTAAATATTGAGCTAATACTTCGTAACTATATACTTTGGCATGTGTTCTCTCAATTCCTAAGACAAAATTTGGCCTTTGGGAAATTTCATTTTTACACCTATGTCTGCGCACGACACCTCCAAAAAACTGCCATGCACAGTTACCGGGTTATATCGAGGTTTGAGTGTACTGTAATAATAAAACTAGCACAACACCAAAATCTGCAAACTAACATGAGAGAAAATTAAAGACTAGGGAGCCAATACAACAGATGATCCCAAAACTCTATCTATTTATAGCCAAACGCCATGATCCCGTAAGAGGTGGCTGTTTGTCTTTCAGCAGTTTAACGGGGAAGGCCACTAATCCTCCACCAACCCATCCATCCATCCATCCATTGCCAGACGCCATGTATCCCAAATGGGGTGGCCAAGGGCTTAGAGTTGTTTTACAGGGAGGGGCACTAATCCTCCACCAACCCCACTTGACGTAGGGATGCCAACAGCATCTGGTGTTCCCAGGCGGTCACCCATCCAAGTACTTGGTGAAATGTAGGGAACACTTACGGGATGGTTACCAACCAGCTATGTAAGTGGTTTCCTGGCTTACAAGAAACCATTAGGCTTGTCACTCAATGTAAAGCCACCTGAAAAGGAAAGAAGAGTACTAAGAAATGACAAGAAAGATGGGAGAGATAAGAAGAGAGGAGGGCAGACAGAAAAAGAATGATAAAGGTGAAGGAAGAAGTAGGTAACACTACATCAAGTGGCTGATGGTCGCCACCATCTATCACCAATACTGTCCTGTATTTTACTGTTTGTTTAGGTTAAATCTGGTTACACTGAGAAGCAAACACACACAGGGAAAGCGAAAAATGTATAAAATCAACGAGAAAACATTCACAATAAAATTTTTTTAATATACCGGTAAAAAACACTGGGAAAAATTCAGTATGAAGTAAAACTGGTTGCGTATTTCTGCTCTTTAAAGTAAAATGTTACTTTCCCTAGCCCTTAAGCATAATCCAGCATTAACATAGGCAAAACTATTTAGTGATTCCAATATTAATCTACTGTACAGAAGATATGGTTACCTACAGTGGGATTTTTTTTTTTTTTTTTTACCTGATAAGCAATACGTAAACATTCACAAGTTCAAACAGATCACCTAACTTTACTATCAGCAATGTAATTTTAAACGATAACTTTCCTACCTAAATAAAGACAACTTTCATCTCATAATCCAGCCTTCCCTCGCCTCTGCTCAAGCCATGTAAAGTTGTAAACAAGGCTCAGAAGACTGGCGACAAGAACGCCATCTGTTGTTGTTGCATTAAAGAAAACTACTTTCTTAAGGTAAACTGTGAGATTTTTCAATGCCATGACCTTTAATGACATCGTTCCCCATGATGTTGGAATCTGCGCTTAGTAAATAAAGCATCTAAAAAAAAGTTATAAACTGGTGTATTCGAAGCCAACAACACAGGCATATGGGGTAGGATTCTGGGGGCAGTTGTCACAGATCTTCAGTCCATTTTTCGAAACGATTCTTCCCCCCAGTGCGATATTACAATGAATAGAGAGACTAGAATTGGTGAGAGAGTTCAAATACCTGTGTACAGTGATAGAAAACAGAGGAAAATGTGCAAAAGTAGGAAGTAGAGTGACACGGAAGGAAAGTAGCTGGTGCTATGAAGGCCTTGATAATACAGGCTTGATTGTTTCATCTGCACGAGGTTTACATGAAGGAGTGTTAGTGCCAGCTTTAACATATGGATGTGAGTAAAATGCAGTATAATTTCACCGAGGGCAACCCAACACCCCCAGAAGGAGCCCACAGAGGAGCATATACAACACGCCTGGACCCAGGGCGACATGCACATAAGTCCGCCCGGGCCGCGCGCCCCTATGATCCGGAGCTTGCCCGCCGCCACCATAGCAGGAATACGAGACTACCTTCCGGGTGAGCCAACCACCGACAACCACGGGGTGGAGCAGTTACTCCAGCTCCAGTCAGCAACCCTGAGACAGCCAGTAGCCGCTCAACCCTCCTACAGGAGACGGCCTGCAGCCGCTCAGGAGGTAACAAGGAGACAGCCGGTAGCTGCTCCCGCCTTCGTCAGGAGACGTCGAGAAGCCGCTCTGAAGGTGCCCCTAACGAGACGGCCTGTAGCCGCTCGACCCTCCTACAAGAGATGACCTGCAGCCACTCCAGAGGTAACAAGGAGACGGCAGGTAGCCGCGCCCGCCTTCGTCAGGAGACGGCCGGTAGCTGCTCCGAAGGTGCTCCTGAGTCGGCCTATAGCTTCTCCCTTCCCCAGGCCACGGCCAGTAGCTGGACCTTAGCGATGGCCCTTGGGACCTCCAGACCACCCCAAAGACCCCTGGGCGGGGCCTCCCTACACCCCGACGCTGGAGATCTTCGTCCTCCCTCAGGCGTCTGAGCGAGAAGTTCAGGCAGCTATTCGGCCCCAGCCCTGAGGGCCAGACTCCTGCCCCAAGCCCTGAAAGCGCAGGACCCTTCACCACCAGCAGCCCCGGACGAGAGAGGACACCCCTACACGTGATCCGGTGGCCCCTGAATACAGAGGCCCCTGGCAGAACTCAGCTCCGTCAGTAATGAGGCTGAATCACCTCCGCCGCCCTTGTACCTGGCAGCCACTACGCCCAGACCCGAAAGTGATAGTGAAAGCAGTGTCCGTGACATAGTGAAGCAAGGGCAGAACAGTGAGTTAACAGAATAGGGGAAGTCAGTAAGAAAAGCATCAGTAATAATATAAAAGAGTGGTGTAATAAGCAAGGTAACAGTGAAACAGTGAACACGGCAAGGCAGTGAAATACGGGTCTATCTCAGTGAACATGCACGCAAAGATCATACGGAGGCCCCAGTGCAAAAGTAATAATTAACAAGCCGACCAACAAACAGGTTAGCCTACCCGCAGTGAAATAGTGCCACCACCTCCATCTGCACACAGAACCTAGACTTTCCTACAATAATAGTGCATAACCTCTCTGCCCTAAGTGCTATTCACCTTACCCGATCTTATCCTGAGTAGTATCCTGCGCAATACTGACACCCCATATCTAGGCCTGAGAATTATAATTGTCCAGTATACCTATATTTGTGACATCTGCCCGTTCCACTATAGAATTTAGCAATACACATATAAGGTTGTTGCCTTGAGTTTCTGTGTCCTGCCTCTCTCTTATTTGTCTAAGCTCCGGTCTAGAAAGAGAACCCAGCAGCACACTAGGCGTTAGAGGGACGGGACGCCGACCCTAAGACACCTAGCATTACAGTGAGACTATGGTGTGGTATGAAAATGAAAAGTCGAGTGACAGCAGTGGAGATGGGACTGCTGAGAAATGTATGTGGAGTACAGAGAGTGGACAGGACACGAAATAATGTAATAATGTTTATGTAAGTGCACATAGAGGTTCGTTGCTGGGTATCAGCCTGGCCCAAGCACGGCCATGGGGTTATATTCTTTAGACCTTGGTGGGGTCATGATACCTTCACCGGTCACCGGAACTTAGAAATGGCGCGCGACCGTGGCAAAGGATTCCCGCCTTACTCGCTTGGAACCCACAAATAAGGCAAATAAGCAAACGCTGTTGTGAGGTCCTCTCCACTTCTGTTTTTCTTGCCGATTACAGTGTTGATTAAAATGTTAGCACAGTTTGTGTACTGAATGTGGGCAATTAAATTCTGTTCTCAATTTCTCACATTCTTTTGTAAGTGATTATGGACTATATTTAGTCTCGACCAACAAAATTTGTGTGCATGGAACCGTACCATAGAGACGGCGGGTTCTTTGACTTAGTGCAAAATCAGAGCGAAGGGACTGGGAATTTTTTTTTCTACATAGGAAATCAGATTTTCCTGCGTCTCTACCAACATATAGACAAACAACAATAATAGTAGGCTACTTATATCAATAATAATAAATAATATTATTATTATATAATAAATAATAAAACACCAATATAATAATAATAATAATAATAATATTAATAATAATAATTGAAATACCCACCTCAACGGGAGACCACGGAAGGGGTGGCGCAACACCCACCCCAAGGAGGAACCACGGACAGAGTGCGCAACGCCGACCCCAGGGGTAGACCACAGGGAGGCGCATAGGGTGCATGAAGGGCCCAGTCAAGACTGGCCTATGTCCCCCACTACCTTGCGCCCCTTTCCCCCTCAACGGAGCCAGACACGAGAACACCGCCCCGGCAGACTACTCTCCAGCTGGTCCAGCACTCGCCAGGATCTGGGTGGGACTTCTAGCAATACAGTCCCAGGTAGCGGTAGCACTGCAACAACGCCCACCATCCACATCGGGGAGTAGTCGGCCAATACGCTTCTCAGCTACTACTGTGGTGACGGCCACCATCCACGCTGGGGAAGAGTTAGCCACCGTACGCCCTTCACCTGCAGCCTCTGCTGGGAATAGCACAGCGGTGATGGCCATCATCCGCGACAGGGAGATCGTCCACCATACGTCTCTCTGCTGTGACCCCAAGGAAGGGCAAAACTGCGGCGACGGCTACTGTTCGCACCGGGGAAGGATCGGCCACCGTCCATCCATCATCTGGCACCTCCTCAGGGAGCAAGACTGCGGCGACGGCCATCGTCCATGCCTGGGAAGGGTCGGCCACCGTACGCTCTTCACCTGCTGTCCCAGGGGCTAGTAGAACCACGGCGACGGCCACCGTATGCCCTTCACCTGCTGTCCCAGGGGCTAGTAGAACCGCGGCGATGACCACCGTCCGCGTTGGGGAGGAACCGGCCACTGTACATCCCTTGTCAGCTGCCCATGTGACTCCCCTCACAGAGGACGTCCCTTGCTTGCCTCACCACCCATTCAGAGGCCAAGCAGGACACCCTTCTCTCTCTCTCCCCACAGAGGCAGTTCCCCGGTGGAGTTGCAGCTGGAGAAGATCTGGCAAGGTCCTGTAGTGAGTCTGGCAATCCGTGCCCTGCAGCCAGCGCCCCTCGCTGTAGGACTCCAGGAGGAAGGGACACTGCAGGCAGCTCCTAACAGCGGCTCGACCTGAGCGAGACCGCAGCCCCCAGTCAACCAGAGGAGCCCCCAGGACTCCGGGGTGTGACCTCCCCAGCCCCATTGGCAAGCAGTCCTCCTCCATGAGCGGGCACAAGCAAGCACGCCTGCTCACCCTGTTCGGCCCGTCCCGAGGGCCGCCCTCCCCACCGAGGCACCACTAGGGAAGGGCCTCCCTCCATGCCTTCCAGCAGCCCACTCCGGACGACCTGGCCACTGGCAGTGATCCAGTTCCTCCTGCGGGAGAGCACACCTGACGAGATCCCTCCCACACCTGGACAACACCTGTGAGCAGCCCAAACTAGTCCACCTGTCTTATTGTGAATATTACCTGTACAGTGCATAGTATTAATCCTGTGTTCAGCACTGTGTTGTTACTAAGGCAATATACTTGTAAGGTTGGTTGGCCCGAGTTTTTATGCCCTGTTCCTCGAGTTGCATACTCTATACCCGGTCTCGAAGGGAACCCCAGCTCAGTCGTTCGTGTTCAGAGGACAAGAAGTTGACCCATGAACACGCAGCATAATAATAATAATAATAATAATAATGAATCGCTGCGGAAGAAGCGCTGTATGTCTCATGTTGTCAAAGAGAATAGGCTAGGGCTCATCCTCATTGCTTTGTTGAGTGTGGGAGTGAGTCAGGGCCTTCATAAGTGACGGTACAGGGAAGTTATGCTATCTTATCCGATTATCAACGAACGCCACCATATCAGCAGGATATGATCAATGCCGTGCACCACCACACAGAACACGCCCTGGGGAAAAAAATACATAAATAATATTTACACTGCACTAAAAACGAAAAATAGATGCAAACGAAAAAGTATCTAAATAATACACTATTTAAAAAGGAAAAAAGAAAAATACACCAATTATGCATACACAAAAAACAATAGAAAATCCATCCAAACATTGCCATACTCCATAATCCCGTAAGAGGTGGCCATTTTACCTTGAGTTATTTGTTTTACGGGGGGGGGGGGCCACTAACCCTACACCAACCCACTTGTTGACACGTAGGGAGCACGTATGGTTTGGTTATATGATTACAACCCAGCGTTGTAAATGGTTTCTTGGCTTACAGGAAACAGTACACAATATGCCCTGTAAAAGGAATAACAGTCTACACGCCCTCATACATAATACACTAGCTTCGAGGAAATACATACATAATACATTATACATCACTAAAATACATCTAAAATAGTCTACGTCCTAAAAAAAAAACACACACACACACTCATAAGACGCTACGCTCCCTGGGGGAAAAATACACTTAAAAAGTGCGCAACACACCCTGAGAAAACAATACATAAATAATATACCTCACACCCAGATAAAAAAGATGCAGATAGATGTAGATGGATAGAATAGATAGATATAGATAGATACAGCACCCGGCTCTCCCTGGGCAAAAAGGAAAAAGGGTATGGCATGCGGGACCTTCGGGGTCCTTCAGTTACTGCCCATGGTACGATGTCATGAAGGTTTGCTATAGTCGTTAAAATCTAAGGGAGTGAAACACCTCCCGTCCGTAAATCGTTCGCGAGACGGACAGCTCTGCTCCTGGAGATGCCCAATTGCCCATGCCTCTAACAATACACTACACTCCCTGGAAAAAAAGATTAATATTAAACATGTGCATACGCATGAAACTAAAACAAACTATGAACATTTATATCATAATGGAACAATATCTGAAAGAAGTCCCTATCTTCCGTAAGCGAGTTGGCGGACTGAGGAAGAGCAACTTTGGCCTGCAGTTCACCGGGTTCACGTTCTGTTGAACTTGTGGCCACAACAGCAACGACAGCTTATACGCTTTTATCAACGAACGCATTTTAAAAAGATCATCCTTGAACGCAATATATTCATTCACAAATAATTTTTACCAATATGGGTATATTTTAGAGAAAGAAGACAGGACTTTTAATGGCTGAGCTAAAAAAATGATTTTGTATTCACTAAAGGGGTAGATAAAAATCACTTGGACGGTTAAGAGGCACAACCATACAAGTACATATAGGACAACTCCTTCATGGAAGCATGGGGATCAACTCCCCCCCCCCCTCCTGTGCCTGTAAAATAACGCAGTCAAAGGTAAGTAGAGCGTTAAGGCGGATGTGGTGTGAGTACGCTATGAGGGTTGATAAGCAAGATAAGGTCCTGTAGTCACCACGATAACACACTGATAACACAAACCAAGTACCAATTCCAACTCCCAAAGTCCCTAGTGCGAGAGAGCCTTGGTGAGGGAATTGTGTGTGATCAGGGTGAAGAAATTTGACCCATTTTAAAACGTGAGAAAGCCTATCCATTTTGTTTCTTGCGACGCCCATACGATTTTATTATGCTATATCTCTTTCAAGACGTCAGGTATCTTTTAAGTCCCTTGTTGTTCCTACGACCAGACAATATTATTCGACTTGTATTGCCTTTCTGTTCTCCGAGGGTTAAAAACAGATTCAAATATCCCATTCAAAAAGTGAGAAATCTTTCAAGACGTGAGAAATCTTAAACCCACTAGACCATTATGTGTCCATTAGGTCATATGAAACCGCATTCTCCTCGGTTAAGAAAGCTCCCTAGTACTTACCGATTTATTTTCCATACTTCACCTTACTGCTCTCTTGCTATGTTGTCTTCACCTTTTAAAGGCCAACATGGAAAACAAAAAATAATCGAAAATGGATTATTAGTGAGCCGCATGCACAAATAAACTGAGAAGGCAAAGGTACTAGGGAGCTTTCTTAATTGACGAAAATACGGGTCATAGTAACCATCCACCATATTTCGATGGTATCCTGGACTACATGAAACCATTTTGCTTGCCACAAGTTATATACCTGAAGGGAACACTAGGTGAAGTGGGTGGTGGTGTGTTCTGAAAGTCTGTTTAAATAATGAACTGAAACACGACAATTATCACCGTATGCAGAATTAAGTATAGTATAAGCAACAATACTGGAGAGTGGAGAGGAGGAGGAAAGAGGGTTCTAAGCCAAAACTGTGACATGTTGGTGGATAAGTTGGTGCCGCTAAAAAGTCAGGGATGGAAGTTGTATTGTATGACCGACAAAATTCCCAACTAAAAAAAAAAAAAAAAAAAAAAAAAAAAAAAAAAGAGACGAAAATCTTAAGTGAGTATATACATACGTAAAAATGATGCAATAATGCCTGAAAGATGCACGGACATGACTGTGACAAGGTACGAATGACTATTTTTGGTTGTCACAGAGGACTTTGTTGTGCTTCTTTCTTACACGCTTATTCTGCTCATTACACATAATTACTTTCTTATATGTTCTTAATGAAAACTTCGTCCATATTAAAACAATACAAAGAACAAACGAGAAAATGTTAGGATGTAATATGCAAAATAAATCATTAGGGAACAGGTGTTATGAAGCCTCCTACGTCACTGATATATGTCCCTCTGGTGTAAAAAAGGCAAGTGCAACAGCATTCAAGTACTCTGGCGGTGATGGTAATGAAGAATGGCATGGAGGATGCAGTGATGTGAATGAAGAGTGGTGTGAAAGACTCGGCGATGTGAATGAAGAGTGGAGTGAAAGACTCGGCGATGTGAATGAAGAGTGGTGTGGAAGACTCGATGCGAATGAAGAGTGGTGTGGAAGTCGCAGTGATGTGAATGACGAGTGGTGTGGAAGACGCAGTGATGTGAATGACGAGTGGTGTGGAATACTCAGTGATATGAATGAAGAGTGGTGTGGAAGATGTGATGTGAATAGGTGCAAAGTGAGAAAGTAGAAGCAAGTTATTTTCTTGGTGCCCTTAATTGGGGTTGCTTGATGTGGTAAGTGGATTACTGAACGGATCTGTGGTGAGTGTGGTATGTATAGTTATGAGCTAAAGTTAGCCAACAGCAGTGTGTCCACCATATTGCGACATCCGGTAGAGAAGTGAGGCCTGCTTTTGTTTAAGGTTGTACAGTAGTTTGATGGAGAGAGAGAGAGAGAGGGAGAGAGAGGCCAAACCATACCGTCTGAAGGCTGCTGGTGGTGGTTATGATGATGATGGTGGTAATGCTGATGATGATGATGATGACAATGATAATGACAACGGCAACGATGATGATGATGAGGAAGATTAGATATGTGTGTGTCAAAGGTTCTCACTTTCCTGCAGGTTTGTTGAGTCCTCCCGCCAGAAGGACACCATGGGTTTCGACGATGACGATGTCCGCAAGGTAGGTTTCAAAATTCGCACTGTCGATTTGTTTTCACCCGACGGAACAATGCCACTCTCCAACCTCAAATACTGTCACTGTTGCATGAAATTCGATTACCTTTTATGAGACAGGAATGAGGCTCCGTGATAATATAATTCATTCATTTTAACTAGACGGAGATTTTCGGCCTTTTACTGATCGGTTCACGTAACTTTAAAGGTAAGACAATACATTACTTACGCTTTACATCCATACCACAGCACTTCTTCGTGATTAGCACCATATTCTAATATTAATCAATTGTTTGCCATTTACTCTAGAGAGAAGGCAGTTCAGGCCAAGTTTATGAGGACTAACACATCATTTTACTTTATATCGTATGTTAATATTCTTATGCGCTGTTTATGCAATCCATGACGGTATTATGAGGATATAAACAATACAGAGTATAAAGATGTAACATTCAAATTCATCGCTAAGGAAGAGGTCTCAGGAAGCCTCCATATCTGACAAGAATTCTATCCCATGACACTCAAACCACAACATTCTTTTACTACAGTTCATTTAAAATAGGCCGAGATTATAGTCCTTTTACAGCTTATTTCCCGTAGTTCCCTGGCAGAATAAGAATACTACGGTTCTACATTCTTCCCTTATCACTTCTTGAGCAGCACCATATTCTAGCGTTAATCACTTGTTTAAGCTCAGTATTAGAGATGGAAAGGCGGCAATTTTATATCTAAGTGAAGAATATGGGTCACATTATACTCTGTCCACTTTAACTTGGCCTAAAATTGCCATCCATCCATCAAGAATGCTGAGCTGTAAGGAGAGATTAACAATGGAATATGGTATTAGTCACGAATAAGTGCTACAGAAGGGATGTGGAGCGTACTATTGTTTGATTCTTTGAGCAAAGGGAAACAAGGCTACAAGAGGACGAAAATATCTAGTGTAAGGCAGTGCATAATTAGTACCAGAACGCAAAATAACTACACTGATCCTAGTATGGTACATTAACATTAATACGGTTCTCTCATTTTTGTACTGCCAAATCTGACACCTCACTGCAATGATTCCATTAGGCTACTGTATTACTAACACACCCGTCACTAATACTACCAACACTGCATTAATTCTCCTTTTTTCTTACTACTGTCTCCTTCTTTCTGTGTATTGTATCTCTTTCCCCCATTCCTATTGTCAACTATGGGCCAAGTGCCACTGGTGAGTAACTGGGCGTCGCTTCATATTTTCTCACTCCATGTCTTCTCTCATTAGTCTCTGCCTCTGTGGATTCTCCTTCCTACCCAGTCTCTCTCCCTTCCCACTGTCTTCATCATATGTCTATCATTTTCCTCCCTCACTGTCTTTCATCCTCTCAATTCACTCGTCTCTCAGCTATTACCCCTGCACAATTGTTAACTATACACGGATTTTATCCGTCCCTGGATGGAGTACAACTCTCATGTGTGGGAAGGTTCCCCACATACAGCTCTTCTCAATAGGGTGGAATCAAAGACTTTCGTCTCATTAACTCTCCTCATCTTACTGACTCCCTTCAAGCTCTGTCTCTTCGCTGCACTGTTGCATCTTTATCTCTTTTCTATCGCTACTTCAATGGTCACTGCTCCTCTGAACTGTCTGCTTGCATTCCTCCACCTCTACGACGGGCGCGTAGCACCCGCCTAGCAGCACACTCTCATCCCTTTTCTGTCCAACCCTCTAATGCAAGAGTTAACCGTTACTCTCAGTCCTTCACTTATGCAACAGGTCACCTCTGGAACTGTTTCCCTCTGACTGTATTTCCTGCTTCCTATGATCTCCAGTCTTTCAAACGCGGTGTCCAGGCATCTCGAAATGATCAGATCTTGAATTTGGCTCTCTCTTGTATTTTGTTTTTCTCTTGGAAGAACAGTTACTGCAGGCTCGTGGCCTTTGGTTCCTTCTTCCTCGCATAAAAAAAAAAAAAAAAAATCTTGCACAAGCATCTCCCTTTTTCTCGCTAGTTTTCTTAATTCTGCTGCTAATCTTCGCATACGTTTGTTCCTCACAGCTCCCGTTCCTTCCTCGTTGTCCTCCACATCTCGTCCTAACTTCCTCATACTCCACCTCCCTCCCAAGAACAGGATAGGCACCGCTCCTCCTCCTCCCTTCTCTGTCTGCCCATTTCTTTATCTGCCAATTTCTCCCTACTCCCACAGCCAAGAGTGGGCCAGGTGCCACTGCTGATCTTTGCATACCTGGGCTTTTCCCTGCTGGTGTCAGGCTTCATCATGACAGTGTTGGCCTACGCACCCACAGACTCATACCTTATGGTCATGATTCAAAGCCTTGGTGTCATGGGCTTCCTCGGACCCATCGTACTCGTTATTGGAAGTGAGTATGGGTATGGTGGTGGTGAAGGTTGGAAGGATTGGAAGTGGTGGTGGGCGAGGTATATTTTGTGTGCTTTGTGACAGCTGTGGAAATAGGGAGACAGGAAGTGAGTGTGGGCTGGAGGCAGGGGGGATAGGATGTGTTGTGGTGGGGGGAGGTGTATTTTGAGTTTGGTGTGATGGCTTTGTGTGTGGGGTGGGGATGGAGATTTTTGGTGTGTGGTGTATGGTAGGGGCTGTGTTTGGATGTAATTTTGTTTGGATTGTGACAGTTAAGTGTGTATGAGGTTGGGGTGTGGATTTTTGGCGTGTGTGGTTGCCTGGTGTGGCCTGTGGTGGGGTGTTTGGTGTTGCGTGCTTGTGTTGTTGTTTTGCATAAGACTGAGTGTGATGGAGAGACAGGGTAGGGATGACTTTGGCATGGTTTGGTTGTCTGATATAGTATGTGGTGGGGTGTTTAGTGAGACTGTGATTACGAAAATTCACAGGGTGGTGGGGATGATTTTAGTTTAGTGATGTTTGTGTGATGGTGGTGATGAAATAATCTTTATGTGGCTGTAGATAATTGGTATCGTTTGTTACTGTAATCCTAATAATGCATCACAGTAATCATTTTCTCTTCTCCTCTCAGCTATCATGCTTCTGGTGGCTATTTTCTACTGTCTGTGCAGCTCAGACGACGAAGACTATGGCTACTAGACCTCCCCCATGAACTGCTAAGAAGTATTCCCCAATACCTTGGGAAGAATAGTTACCATTTTTCTGACAGCCATATTCTAGATGACATCGGCAGCTTCGTATCTAGGCATGGCCGGTTATAAAACTTCAACAACAAAATTTCATATCACACCTTTATATTTGCACAGTTATGACAGGAAATTGCATTTATTAATAAATCCTGCTAGTGTCAGGGACCCAACCATGAATTCTCCCAAAGGAATTCTGGTATGATTAATTGTAGAGGGAATTAAAAAGATCCTTTATCGTATCACATGCACCACACACATCCTGACAAAAGTTTAACTTTGGCAAAGTATATTTACCATACCATTGTTTCCCTACATGTCAGCAAGTGGGTTGGCGGAGGGTTAGTGCCCCTCCTCGTAAAACAAATAACTAAAAAATAAACGGCCACTCCATACGGGATTATGGCGTCTGGCTATAGATAGATTAAAAGTTGTGGTTTAATGCATGTTGCAGGGAGGATGTAGTTTACTGTCTGCCTTAACGTAATTGCAGGTAATGTAAAAAATCAGAATAAACCAGGGTAACAACGAGCCTGAACCCTCCTCAGGTAACCTAGGGTCCATTGGACCCCACGCTATTTTTCTTAGTGTTTTTCAAATAATACTCTAAGGTCTTGAGATCTGGTTTTCCCTCTACCTTCCTGAGTAGTAAGCCTAGACTAGTTTAGGGAGGTGATGGGGTCAGTTCGGGATCTGGCTCTATTTTCGCCCTAAAGGGCCTCTGGGGAGGTCCAGTGGACCCCAGATTTAACTTGTGTGGGTATTTTTTTTTTTTTTTTTATGTATCTTCCATACCAAAAATTATTCATTATGATACGTGCTTCTCTTTCTTCTTAAAGATACATTGGCCATTGGTCAACAGCAGGCACTGATAGAAATCTGGTGGAACATATCATTTTTGGTATGGCAGCCACTAATTTCAGTTGGTATAAAATGTCAATGTTTTTCATTTTAACTTTCCTTACAATATTTCGTCACTTATATTTTCATACATTTTGCACCAAATTGAAGGAAAAGGGCTACAGAAATTGTGTACAAGTGATTGTTTCAATTAAGTTGTTGTAAGTATTTTTGGTGATTTTCTAAACATTGGGGTCTGACAAACCCCAGGTTACCTGAAGAAGGATAAAGTTTTAGGGTTACCTGAAGAGGGTTCAGTAGAATTTCTGTTACTTTAAGGAAATAAATATGTTAATTATGTGCCTGCGTGATAAGTTTTCCTGTACTGTGACTCGTGTTGTCATACTGTACTGTGCTAGCCTTTACAATGCTTCCGGACATTCCTGTCATACATATCTATGTCCAGGACAGCACTGAAACTGGGTACACTAACTCAAATACAGTGGCAGTCCATGTTAGAAATTAGTCAATTTATAGTTTAGAACACAGCAATTAAACAACACCAAACTGGTCGACACCATTTTCAAATCTGAATTACATTAAGCCATGGCCACACCCTTCCACAAGTAGCTCACTACACCATCTATAACTGAAGTCTGTTCAAAAACTGAATTACAGCTACAGGTATTGGGGTTAGAAAAAGGTATGGGTATGTGTGGAAGTGTATGGTGTGGCCAAAGATAATTCTAGTTTGGAAGGAACTATACGGCAAGGTCAACAGACCATGCAATAAAGAAGGTACGATTAGATTATGGTAAGCTAAGGATATATTTTTTAAAGTTTAGAGTATTATTCATTTATACAACATGGTGTTCCACAAGCCTTGCCCTACAGAGTATGAAACTTTGTTAATACTAAAATTCTCATTAGTACAGTCTCAGAGTATTCCCTTCAGTGATCCTCTTATATACCATATGCCGATATACTTTTAATGGGTAATAAATCTACTAAATGTCATTTAAAAATACAGCAATTTCTGATATACTATTCTGTGGGTCAAGATTACTGCACACCATGTGTTTTTTATAATAATAAATAATTTGTCTGTATATACAGTGTCCATGAAACTTTCATACTGCATAATAAATCACCTATGAAGAAAACGCTCATGGAAGTCCTTAACTAAACAAACACCTTATGAAGAGATAAAACTATACAGGATGACCTAACTCTACTCATGTTGCAGGCTAACTTTAACATACCCTTTCATGACATGCAAAAGAAATTAATGCCTGTACTCAGCAATGGTTCACACTTTGTGCATATTTCATGAAAATACATTAGTTACCGAAGACTGACAGATATCCTGTTTATCTACAGCCTGATGTCTTAGTCCTGGAGGGGGTAGGTGAGTGAGTGAATGAAATCCAAGTGCCAGATAGCAAAGACTATATGACACTGTTTTGATCTGAAGGTATAGTGACGAGCAGGAAGGACACACCAGAGGATAATTAGAATCTAAAGGGGGGGATTTTAGATTAGGTGAATGATACGGACTGTTCGGAGAAACGATATAACACAATTTATAAAACAGTACAGGGACTCCCTGAGAAAATCTCTAAAGACCGGGAGGTGGATGAAGCTGTATTAGAAATGAAAAAAAGCATTGGCGCGAGCGCATCATAATTTGGGTAGCCTAAAAGGATAGCCTACGTGAAACAGAATGGGAAACATCGAAGATAGAGCAAGGAGTCCCACTGGATATAATAGTGAGTGAGCTGGGTATGATCAAAACGTAAACAGGCAAGTGCAATTTCCCATCATCTTATTTTATAATATGGATTATGCCAAGGGGAAACGAGACTGTTTTGACTGTGCAGTTTCTTAGCTGAAATGCCAAACCACACGGACTACCATCTTGACGTTAGGAAAGAGGTGGTAATAGGGAGATAATCAGAGAACAGAGTGGCACGAGAACAAGAATTTTCCTCTAGGAGAGTGCAGAACAAGCTAAAAAATCAACCAGTTCCTTTCCTAGTATACCTACATGACAAGGGACCCAGCAGAAATGTACGTTTTTCTTTCTTACAGATAAACGAATGACCCAGTCTTGAATCTCACAAACAAGTGGGCGTAAAGAGGAGAAAGACGACAAAAGGGAAAGTGCACAGAGTCAGTGAAAAAGAGCAAAAGATTATGATGAATAATAAAGCATACATCGCAAGGCAAAACATTTCGCATAAGTCCTGCTAAGAATGCTAGCAACAGATAATTAGGTAAACTGATAGGCTCGAGAGGTAAAAAGTCTTGCAAATCCTGTGCCACTTGACATTTTCCTGGAAGAGGTGCCCACAATCTAATTACCTCCATGTTACCTTGTTTTCTGCCACCAGGTTGCCCTTCCTCCAACTCATTCACCCCTTTCTCATATACCTCTCCACCCCAACCCTCTATCTCATCCTTGACCTCCTCATCCCCATCCACCCCACTTACATTTACTCTCCTAATCAGTCTTTCTCTCTTCATTCTCTCCACATGGCTAAACTTTCTCAGTGTACTTCTGATGCACTTGAACACATCCACACGAACTCCACAACGCTCTTTCCTTTCTCATAATGTCTTATTTATCCACTGGATTAAGAACCACATTCTAGGTGGTAAAAGACACTTAATTGCAGCCTTCCTTTTCCAAGTAACATCTTAACCCTTTCGTGTTTAATGGGTGTGGTGCAAATTTCACACACTCGTTACCATTCGACATAGGCTGTGTCTGTGCACATATCACCCACTTATTACAATTCGACGCTGGTTGCGACGAATGAAATGACCCGTTTTTTTGGTTACAGAATGATTCTGCACCCATTTGTGGGCGAGAACAAAGCACTACTTGTGAGTTGCATCCCCGCGTACCCCTCCACCGCGCTCAACCCGCGTCGCACCCAGCGTTGACCCACTGCCCCAGTCAATGTGCTACGAACCTTGCTCGATCATAAGATAATTTCCTTTTGCATTCTGTAAAATCAGCCCTACTTGACCTACAGTAATTCTTTTTACACCAAAATGTAGCCAAATAAATTCCCTTTAACCTTTTCTCAATAATATTTACCATAAAAATTGAATTTCTATGAGAAAAACTTAAAAAAAAAAAAAAAAAATTACATTCAGCTGATCTTTTTTTACATCATAAGCAGGTACATTTATTCAAGATAAAAATGTAAAAAAATTAGTTATCGAAGCCTAGTACATGGGTGAGGATAAACTGTTTATGAACTATCAAGTATGCGGGAATAGTGCAGTGACAGAGGGGGTCTCTCAGTGTAAAGTCTTGGGCACTGAGGCCCTTGTCCCAAATAGTTGCTCGTGGTAGGACGTAGCCTGCGTCGAATGGTAACACAATGGTAACATAATACAGTAAACCCTCGATATAACGATCCCTTTTATAGCGAACTTTGGATGCAATGACCCACCATTTCCAGGGCGAACTTATAGCGACCTTCGGTCGCTATATCTGGCGGAAGTTCACTCCCTGGCATGGTAAGTGTACTACATTACATTACTATCTATCTATCTATCTATAGCCCGACGCCCTAATCCCGCAAAGGGTGGCCGCAGACAAAACGCCTCCAAGTCACTCTGTCATCCACCATTTGACTACCCTCCCCCCAACTCACCCCCCCCTCCCTCATATACCTCTCAACTCCATCCCTCCACCTCATCCTCGGTCTACCCCTCCCTCTCCCTCCCTCCACCTCACCTACATACACCCTCTTAGTCAGTCTTTCATTCTCCATTCTCTCCACATGTCCAAACCACCTCAGTGTATTTCTCCTAATCTTCTCAACCACATCCACATCTACCCCACAACGTTCCTTCACTTCTTCATTCGTCAACCTGTCCCTCCATGTCACTCCACATGCTCCTCTCAAGTAACTCATTTCCACTGCTCTCACTCTTGACTTGTTCCCCTCTTGCAAGGTCCACGCCTCGCTTCCATACGTCAGGGTAGGGATCACAATACTATCATGCAGTGACTTCTTAACTTCCATACTCACCTCCCTATTTCTCATCACTGCTTTCAGTGTACCAACAACCTTCCTTCCCTGCTGTACATTACATTACAGGCATTGTATTTATATGTACAACTTCATACAGGATAGTATTTACTGTACATGTACGGTACTGCATAAGCACAAAAACCATTGAATTCTCCGTGTGAAACGTCATAGAGTAAGTTGTGGTTGCACATGTATGGCCGAACAACTCCACGGATATAGTGGCCTTGGGTCGGTAATCCCTTGGTTAATAACGACCATCGGATATAGTGAACTTTCGGGTATAATGACCCACCCTTTCTCCCAATTAGTTCGTTATATCGAGGGTGTACTGTATTCTTTCATATGTTAATTCATCTTAATATCAACATAGTTTGCATCAGTTACAAATAACAGGTTAACATAATGTAATCTGCAAATTATATCACTACTGGAAGAGGTACTATGCAGGGCAAGGAGAGATCCTTGGAGAGACTGCTACATCTCTCACCAAAAATATGCTACCCTGGTTCGAGCTCAAACTACCAACACTACGATCATGAAGTGCAGGCACTACACCGAGCTGTTCTGGACCCAAGGGAACACAAAGCAAATAACCTAAACAAGCATCTAATGGAAGGATATACACAGCTGAATACACAATACAAATAGTGAACATAGCAGACAAGAAGTGACAACTGCCACATATAGCCCAAGTAATGGTCAGTTGGAACAAGACCAAGCTAGAATATAATTATAACTATACCAATGAATAAAACAATAATCTCAAGCCTTACTGTAACATCCCAGAGTAATGCCAGTTACATATCAAAGTTAACCCCTATAATATGAGCAATGCCCATAAAAATGGTATTCCTGCTATCATACTCTCATGAAATGCCTCTCATTTTCTTGGTGTTTATAAGACAGTATCAACCCCCCAGAGTTGGAAAAGACTATCCTAAGCTGAATAGTCATTTAAAAAAAAAAAAAAAAAAAAAAAAACAGCATAATGGGATAAAGATGCCTGTACTGAACTGTGGCAGCTTTGTGGCCATTCCGATATATCTAGACTGCCACTGTCACTTTTCAGAACAAAGCTTTTGGTTTTTCTCACCCACTAACAGCATATACATAAGAATGTCTTGCGAGTGATCAACAGAGTGAATGAGACAGTGGAGAAGGCTTGGGAGAGACTATAAATATACAGTATATATATATATATATATATATATATATATATATATATACAGTATATAAAAAGGGGGAGTATTATGGACGGTTCTGCATGTGGTGTACATGGTAACCTGCCAAGTGCCGTCTAGAGATTTTACTAAGGTTGTGAAACAAGCATAATGCTAAGTGGACATCTAAGTTGGCATGAAAGGTGGTGTGATGCTCCCATGGTTGCTCAGTATATACAGCTAACTCCTCACTTATCCACAGTAACTCCACGAAGCCCTACACAAGTTAAAGTAAAATGCCAGATATTGCACTGCAACCCCCATCAGCTCAATATTCAGCATCGCGCCAGATACTGCGTTACTATCCATCTCGAACCTCTATCCTAAAACCTTTCCCACGAGTAAAGATGAAAATTAAGCATCCATCCATCATCCAATCCCATGTCGCCCCATGAGGAGCATAGGAGCCCGGGGCTAGGCAAGTTGGTCCTGACATTTAATCCATAGGATACGCAATTCGATTGACCGTACCGACGTGAAAATGTGTACTGTATATGGGGCCGATTTTTCAACTATTACTGAAGTGAAAAGTGTTATGCCCATGGTTTAGAGCTTGAATTTACACACCTTATGCGGCAAACTAGAGCATTTTAGAACTGGTTCAAGAGCTATAGCCCATCAAAGTTGAAAAAAGTTACCCTTCCAGGCAGCGCGACTCCCATTTTCTGTGTGTTCCCATCCCATTCCTCCCCTCCCTCCTTCCCACCTATTCAGCATATAGTTCTGATTGGTTGGAAGGGATATACATCACAATTGGGGCGAAGCATGTTTTCCCGTTTTTCCGAGCCCCTCAAATGATCACATTTGGTATCTTGTGTAACCCTGAAAAAGGATCGATCGATCGATCCTGTTAGCACTTTAGGGGTTAAGATGAGAGTGACCTGCCTCACTCATCCCTGAGTGGCATTACGTGAGCAATAAACCCCAACCACCCCTTGGATATACACCTTCACAGGCTCAGTCTGCTTGGAGCACCTTAATTACCCACCAAACCACCGGGTGCCATAATTAGAGCTCCCACAAACTCCTGAAAGTTGCCAATGTTTCCCAGATCACTAAATAGTGTAGAGTCATTACCCACCCAGAGCTGGTTTACCTTCCTTTAAAAAAAAATTTCTATTGGGATTATTACTCATGCATAAAGCATTGTACCAGTATTATATTTCTCCGAGCTATTTTACTGATGCTCTCCACACAGTTTACTAAAAGCCATGAAAGCTTATTGTGTGTGTTTGCATTCAGCACATTTTTACCAAGTGTTATGAATCTCAGTTGTTGGAAAAATTTATCATAGTTTTCAAAGACCATACTCTTTCATTTGGCAAATCCTGACACGATTCTATCCATTATACACTTAATAATAGTAAGAATTGTACAGCCGAAATCTTACGGGGCCAAGATCAGTGGCCCAAATTTTTTAAAGGCGTGGTATTACTCTTGCTTTGAGGAAACGTCTCAGTTCTGCTAAAGTCTATTTTTCCACACATATTTTAGCTGCACAGTGGACCATGGCACTATATTTTCAGATTCATTGGCAGACTTCAAAAGGCACAGGTGTCAGGTGTGATGCATACACATCATCATCATCATCATCCTGGGCCCCTGGCAGCAGGCACACAAACTGTGACATTACCCAGAGAAAGTGCCTCCATATGAGCTCAGTGGGTTCATATGATCTTTGTTTAAATACCATACAGTAAGACCTCACTATAACGAGAAATTGGGCCCAAGCCATTCCGAAAAATGTGAAATTCCGATAAAAGCAATATCTGGACTTCCTCCTGCTAACTTGGCCTTTTACCGATATATCAGACATTAGTCTGGATCACATGAACGGTTTTTAAAATGTTTCAACTACCATTGTGGTACTGTACTGTGTTATAATTTCACTACATTAATCAAATGGTATATTTTAATATATATACAGTAATAATGCTGTACTGTACACCGACTAATATGTCTTTTATTTATCTTATTGTGGTGAACATAGCTGAAGTGGTCAAGCAGTCCAGAATGCTTCTGGCTTTATTGGACTTTTTCCGATACATAGGAATTTAGTCCAGTTGTTCCTCGATTCCAACACAAGCGAATTCCTGTCTATTGAAGTCCATTATATCAAGGTTTTACTGTATTTCCTTCATTTGTTATGCAAGATACAATTTCATTATACTCATTTATCATTTTTCCTTACAGATGTACATCCATCACCTAAAAACATGACAGTGATCAAAACTCAGGCAACATGTTAATAATCGCATGTAGACTGTTCCTAAGCTGAGATAGATGCAAATGACAACCTTCCATTTCTATCATATTTTTATAAAGAAGCCGTTTTTCCTCCAGTATTATACGTAGATTAATCGATACATATCCTATTTTCAGTAAAACAACATAAAAATTGTATAACAGAGGGTAATACAAGTTGATCCCACTTTAGCATTTTCCATTAAGTTATCTGGCGAGTGGTGGCATCTTTTTCCAGTTTGTGGACGCTCCAATTAGGTTGTATGGTTACCACCAAGCGTAGGAAATGGTTTCCTATGTACAGGAAACCATTTGGCTTGTCACTCAGTGTAGTCACCCACAGGCAGAAGGAAGAAAAACGAAGGAAAGACAGAAGAGGGAATGTAAAGTCACCCGTGGGCAGAAGAAAGAGGAAAGAATGAAAGAAAGACAGAAGAGGAAGGATGGAAGAAAGGAAAAGGCAGACACCCAAAGCAGCACTACATCGAGTGAGTGTATGGCGAGTGCCCCCACCTACCACTTATAAAATACAATAATGATACAATACAGTAATACAGTGCCGGATGGCTACCGTTTATGAGCTGGTTGATACACCTCAACATTGGATAATGCATGGAACTGCCGGTTCTGTACCATTTCAGCACCAGATGTTGCTTTAATAGTGCCAAGCCAGCAGTGCCTTACACTGCACTGGACCAGATATTGCGACGACAGATCACTGAGAGTTTACCGTGTGTAGGTATATGGATTGTGTTGTTCATTATCATCCAGACTTTCTTTCCCACCCTTGGGAAGGGTGAGGAGTAGCAACGTCCAGACAGCCCAAGTTAGCCCAATTCAATTCGCTGAATTGTAATACCAGACTATAGTTATACTGTACTTATCATAAGTGCTATGGCAAGGATGTGAAATTAGCTGCCAAAAGGCAAGATTATGAGCCAAGCTAGTACAAACAGTTTTCATTTTGAGTCCTTGAATATGCTCCTGTATTCAATTATTTTCAAGCATTTGCTTGAAATCCCACGTCAGGGGGAAACATCGATTATAATAAACTTTCAGATTTACTGGCTCAGGCTCCCTCCCCCCTAAAATAGTTCACTGTATCGAGGGTCTACTGTATAGTGATTGAGTTTGTTAGATGAATTTTGTGCAGAGTTTATAACTAGGGTTTAGCATCCCTTTTTAACCCTTTCGTACATGATGACGCGTTTGTCGTCATTAGGGTGTGGCTGCATCCATACACCTGATGCTTTTGTCGTCATTAAAGCATAAGAACTTTCGTCAGAGGAAAAGTTTTCAGCGATTGGTGTCATTTTTGGAGGAGTCATAGTTTCCCTGCTCCTCGTCAAAGTAATGAGTTGGCAACTATGGGTTCCGATACCAGCAAGAGAGCGGACAGGTTATTCAGTACCAAATGAGCTGTGAGTGGGGAAGGTACTGCACGATTGTCCCTTTAAATTTCCACTACTGTTTCTAATCAATTACGCTGCCTCTACCCTGCACCAGATGTGAGTATTCAGCTATAAAAAAACAGTGACAGTGAATCTTGTGAATATAATGTGCATATCTAGTGTACAAAGAATTGGTGAAATATGTGCAGTAGCTTAGAGGAAGGCAGGAAACCGACCTACAGTCACAACACAGCGTGGGTACACAGTGGTTTTTTGCATTTTTTCTTGAAAACTATGAGGCCTAGGATCAAAGTTGTGGGCTCAAATGAAAGCCAATGAAATTCTGCATAGGATGATAAAATAAAATCATAACAGTGGCGAGAAATGTTTTTTGCTCGAGCTCCCCGAATAAAAAATCTATTGTCTGTCGGAAATGGGTTTTACTTTTTCGCTTATTACTCGAACACCATACCTCGTATCAAACTGGAACCTCCGGCATTCAAAAGCTAATAAAATTCTCTTTCCAATGATGGTATAACATGTAGAGATTGATTAGTAAAAATTCGATTTATGATGTTGGGAAGCAAGATGTATGCTCCTGAATGTTTATTCACACGGCCCTGACATACAGTGCTCGGCAAAAGTATTGGGTGCCCGGCGTCCCCCCCCAACAAAATACACCTTTCTATCTATCTATCTATCTATCTATTGCCAGACGCCTCAATCCCGTTTGGGGTGGCCACAAACAAATCGCCTCCAAGTCGCCCTGTCCCCCGCCATTTCACTGCCCTGCTCCCAACTCACACCCCCCTCTCTCATATACCTCTCCACCCCATCCCTCCATCTCATCCTCGGCCTCCCCCTCCCTCTTCCCCCCTCCACCTCACTCACATACACTCTCTTCGTCAACTATGGAAAAAACATGTAAATAATGCATTATAATTACCTTTAATGCTTGGTAGGGTTTCCTTTGCACTTCTTCATGGACCTGAGACGTCGTGGAAGTGAAAGGGCCAGGTTCCTCAGGTGCTAGGGTGATATACTTGCCCAGGACTCATGAATGGCTGCTTCCAGCTTAGGCAGAGAGCTCACGTCCTTCCCTTGGAGATTCTTCTTTACGAGGTACCAGAGGTTTTCTATCAAGTTGATGTCTTAGCTATTGCCTGGCCAGTCTTTCACGAAAGAGACCTCGCAGTCACGAAGCCAGTTGGTGACAGATTTGGCTTTATGAGCAGGTGCACCGTCCTGCTAAAACACTCGTGCACCTGTGAGCTCGAATGACTCAGGTAAATGATCACAAAGCACCTCCAGGTAAATGTCCTGATTCACTCTGCAGTTCCTGGGAAGCACAACAAGCTTCCCCAACCCCTTACCAGAGAAACAACCCCATACCATAGTGAATCAGGGGGTTCAACTGTGCTCTCCACGTAACGGGGGTTAAGCAGGTCAATACCTCTGCGCCGGTACACGCACGCTCCTCGATTAGATAACAGTAAATGTTGCCTCATCAGACCACAACACTGACAACCATTGGTCCTCACCCCAGGTAAGGTACTTGTTAGCAAAAGCAAGCCTACGAAGTCCCTGGTTACGTGTATGGGGCTTTCTCACAGGCCTGTGGCTTGTGTAACCAAGTTCATAGACTCTTTGAGAAACAGTGCACACTGAAATCTCGCCAAACACTTCTGGGTTGCTCTCCTTAATTCTCCTTGCAGTCACATGAGGATTAGACTCCACTGCACGTTTGAGCACATTAACAGACCTCGGGGAAGTTTTCCTGGGCCTACAAGGCCATGGTTTCTTTGTAGGAACGTCACCACTATTTTCCACTAAGTAACGGGCACACCACCTCTGCACTATCGACCAAGCCACATCAACCAAATTACTAATTTCCTACGTGGGGTGGCCTGCCTCCTTTAGAGCAATGATCTGTGATATTATTTCACTAGACAATTCACGGGTAGGGGCCATTTAAAGTAGCGAAAGCCAAAACACTGCGGTTCACTAAGTAAAAAATGGCGCAACGAGAGGGAGGAGCGGCCGGGTTCCCCTCTCTCATGCAGCTAGCAGGCAACTGAGGCGCCAGCCAACCAGCGCGTAGTAAGGCCTCAGGCTGCCATGACGTCATGTTAGCGCCCAAAACTTCTGGCAAAATTTTTTCTCCCAAAAAAAGGGTGATTCTTTTTTCGACAAAAATTGCGTGCCTTGACATAGGCGCGCAATACTTTTGTCGAGCACTGTACGTATATATATATATATATATATATATTATATATATATATATATATATTTTTTGCTTATCGTGTAGAACAAACATCGACGAATAGGAATATGTGGATTTTGTGGCAAAATAAATATATTTAGGAGGTGAAAATAAGCTGAGAATACACATTTTTGGAGCGTGCGGCGGGAGGGGGGGAAGGGGAGAAAAGTTGGCGCACGTCCCAGAAAACTTATTAACTTATCCGAGTGCGAAAGAGTCAGATAGGCGAGTGTGAAGCTGTGACTGGAATGTTTTTTGACCTATCAGGTGAAGCCAGGAATTTGAGAGGCTTGAATGGTGAGTGAAAGGAAGCATTACTTACCCAGCAAGGAAAAGGGATTAATCCCCGAGCTAGACCTTATCAGATCATATAGCCCTGCTAGGGTTACAGGAAAGTGCTACCTCTCCCAGCACAGCAGCCACCGGGCAGGGTGCAAACTCGCAACCTCACGATTACAAGCCTGACACCCTACCACCGAGCTACCACGCTCCCCATCCCAGCAAGGAAACCTTTGATTAGCATCTTATTCAATCAAGTATTTTCTAAACCTCACCCCACTTTGGGATAGGAAATGAGGTTTGGATGATAACAATGACTAACCGTACTTTTTACATATTCAACTATTTCCTACCCCAAAATGGAACTGAACTTGTAATACTTCTAGTGCCAAATAAATTCTATGGACATATGAACAGCATATCCCATCTTTGTTTCATTTCCCAGCTAGGGATTGAACTACTGCATAGCAGACAAATCCTCTAACCACCTCCCTGTCTCTATTTACGCCCTTGCCACCTTTCCCTGACTTTTCCTTAATCCATCTACCTCTCTTATTTATTTTTACACGTATTATAAAAACAGCAACAAAAAAGCGTTGCACCATATGAAATGCTGATTCTGTAACTAAAATGAGTACCCACCAATCTCACCAAGAGAAAACTAATTATCAGCTAACCATCCACATAAGGAGTGTAGGAACCTGGGGCTAGGCAAGTTGGTCCTTACATTTAAGACGAAAGTGACCAGCCTCACTCATCCCAGAGTGGCATTACGTAAGCAATAAACCCCAACCACCCCATGGATATAAACTTAAACATGCTCAATCTGATTGGAGCACCTTAATTACTCACCAAACCACCAGGTGCCCTAATTTGGTTATATGGTTACCACCTAGCATAGTAAATGGTTTATTGGTATACAGGAAACCATTTGGCTTGTCACTCAGTGTAGAGCCACCTGTATGCATAGGGAAGAGAAAAGAATGGAGGCAAGAAAGACAGAAGAGGGAGTGTAAAGTCACCCATGGGCAGAAGAAAGAGGAATGAATGAATGAAGGAAAGACAGACAGAAGAGGAATGATGGAAGAGAGGAAAGGGCAGACACCCAAGGCAGCACTAAATCAAGTGAGTGGATGGTGAGCGTCCCCACATACCACCTAACCCATAAATAACAATAATCATCATCATCATCATCATCATGCGGACCTCCTTTCCCACCTCAGGGCAGGGTGAGGTGTAGCAACATCCACATAGCCCAAGTATGCCTAGTTCAATGGGCTGTGCATCCATTCACTCGTCATTCAAGCCCCCAGAATCCTGGCTCAATCTGATATGCCAAAAACTTTCACAACATTCTGTAGCTTCAAATAAATGTATCCGAGCCTAAATTATATTACTAGAATAAATAAATTGCATACAAGACACACCTAGGTTGAACTGGTTACAGTCTGTTTATGAGACATATAGCCTAGAAAGGTCTTACCAAAGCTGATCAATACTGTCTAGTATTATCAAGGACAAGTTCAGAAGATGCAGTCAGGCCAAAGGTTTTACCCCCCTGCCCCCCTCCCCCCCAAAAAAAATACTACTACTGTACTACTACCAGTACCCATCCTCTGCTCTTTCAATGTTTTGGCAGAAATACCTACAAAATAATCTGTGTTGGATAAAACATTTAAGTCATAGAAATACCATTTGGAACACAATACAGGAAAAAAAAAAAAAAAATGTTTTTGATGCAATGGACATATAGGAAAAATAGTTACCAGTAAACTTCTCCTGTAAAACTAAAATAAGCACGTATGTTAACTAATACCAGTAAATTATTATTTAAAAAAAAAAAAAAAAAAAAAAAAAAAAAAGGGATGAATGAAATAGAAAACTAAATCTACTCAACTACACATGAATTATGAACTTTGCATGCAAAATATGAACACTACAGTAATATATGTACGACAATAATAAATAACCAAGTACATTACTGAACTACATTTCAAATACGAATACTGCAAGTAATAAAAAAAATATATAAATAGCAATAAGTTTTTTAACTGTTATGGGATAGCTGCAGATAAAAAATGAAGCAATAAGAAACATACGACAAAATTAATATCATTCATCATTACGAGGAGCGAGGCCCCTCACCTCCCCCCCTCCTTCCAAAAGGCAGAGAAAGCATAAAATGAGGGAGTATTCAACAATATGCCCAGTGAATTGGACCACTCATTCACACACTATTCATGCACCTGGCACCTGGAATTCTTGTTTCACCTGACACTGGAAATCCAACTAAAAAGGTACTGTAATTAGTAAACAAAAATGTTAAACTTTATGCAATTTTTTTATTGATTTTTTTTTTTTAAATCTTAATGGCCCCAGCATCAAGCAGGACCACATGGCTGACTCAGGCTGGGCTGTGGGTTGCACATCCTGTAATTAGAAAAGATACATTTGTAGCACAAGTCTTTACCCTATGTGGCCTATTTTACAATGCTGCCTTTTTGCCATTCTTTCTTAGCTACAAAATCTGTACTAAATTAAAATTTTCCCCATTACACTGCAGACTATAAATATAATTTACCAGTTTCCCCCACTTTTCAGTAGAAGAACTATGGAAAAATGGTACTCTGGAAAAACTTGCAATATTATGAAACAACCCTGATTCCTGAGGACTAGCTCTGCTTAAGAATTATCAGACAATTCATTAAATACATGAAAACACGTCACCAACTTTTTATGCCACCTGATGAGCCTGGAGCCACAAAAACAAGAATATAAAGCTATCAAGGATGGACTGAATATGCAATATCACATTAATATTTAAGTCATAGTCTGCAGTTTGACATAAAACACATTACCTGAAATCTCTACTGCCCTTTGCTCTTGAAGTACTCATTGACCACATCATGAGCCTGGGTCTCCTTGCCATAGTACTGCAAATAATTAACTGAATTTAATTAACTGTATACCATACATAAATCAAACAATATAGTCACATTCACTACATATGTACAGTATTAATGTATCATCCCGTATTAGCTCAACCTGCACTGGACATTAGGAAAGAGGTCCTAAGGGAGCACATTGGGGCTGATCATTGCTCTCCTTCCCTTGCACAGTCCAAGCTGTCACCGAGCAACTGCAGCCAAACGAACTCCAGTCACTCTACAGCAAGACATGTATGTGCAGGAAGGATTTACCAGAACATTTATTCATTACTGTTCACAATGAGAATAGTTTTGCTATAAATAAATAAATATATATATATATATATATATATATATATATATATATATATATATAAAATCAACCTTATCATCCAGACCTCCTCCCACCCCAAGGTGGTGTAAACAGCGTTCAGAGCAAGACAAAAACCAGAAAGAATGAGATATTACCGTGCTACTAGTAATATGGGTAATAGACTTTCAAGGACACATGATTGTCTAATTCAACTACCTTCTCACAATATGACAAATCTAGTAACAGGGTACAATTCTTTCATTCATCATCTAATCCTACGCTGCCCTATGAGGAGCACCGGCATAGGAGCCCAGGGCAAGGCAAGTTGGTCCTAACATTGAAGATGATAGTAACCAGCCTCACTCATCCCTGAGTGAAATTACATCAGCAATAAACTCCAACCACCCATTGGATATAAACCTGCACCAGCTTAATCCGACTGGAGGGCCTTAATTATCCTATAAACCACCAGGTGCCATAATTTGGTTATATGGTTACCACCCAGCATGGTAAATGGTTTCCTGGTGTACAGGAAACCATTTGGCTTGTCACTCAGTGCAGTCACCTATAGAGAGACGGAAGAGAAAAGAATCAAGATAAGAAAGACAGAAGAGGAAGGAAGGGAGGAAAGGGCAGTCACCTGAGAGCAGCACTACATCAAGTGAGTGGATGGTGAGCATCCCCACCTATCACCAATTCAACCTATATTTAAAATAATTCTCCAATCAGTATTGAAAACTACTGCAACTACCACCCACCCTTCCACCCACACAATACTTACAGTGACCACGACACAAGAGCAGCCGACAACTTTACGTGCCTTGCCCTCACGATCAATCTTACACAGGCCAGCCCACTCGCCCAGCTTCTTATTGGAGTCCACCTTGAGGAGCTTGATCTGATGCTCCTGGCACAGAGCCTCCACCAGTTTGGAATAGCCTGGTTCATCACAGTTGTTGGCCAGCAAGCACAATAGAGCCTGACGTCTGACAAATAAAGACAATCCACTGAAATGTTTCCTGACAATACACCACTTATACATGACCCAGTAAGTACAATTTCACAATGAACTACTTCAAAATGTAATGACATTGACATATACAGTACTGAGGCAGCAAGTACGTTAACAGAAAACTAAGGCAAAATGCAATGACCATATAGCAACACAAAGCTGTTCTCCAGGAAATGCTGAGGGTTTCTCTTGCAAAGTACTCATGATGCATAAATTTACAGTTCAATACTCTATCCCAACCACTATAATAACTCTAGTAGTAAGGCATCACATTCTTGATGCTTGCTAATGCCAGATTATCTTGTTTTAGCAAAACCAAAACTACAAAAGTTACATACTGAACAGCAAACACACTCGAAGATTACAATTTTGAACTGCAACCCCCATTCTACAGTCACTACTCGTTTTACGTTGATTTGGTTTATGATAATTCACTACAACGGTAACAGAAAAGTTCCATCCCAAAATCCGATTTCCGATGAATTTCCAGCTATAACGATATTGCCCTCAGAAAATTCGTACGAAGCACCAGGCACACGCAAGGCGACAGTCGCTTGTCTCATGCAAGATGGTGGCCCCACCAAGCAGAGCATTGTTTTAGTTCAGTTGCGTTCCCGCCATCCCTTCAAAGCCCTGTCTTTTCCACTCATTCACGTGTCCCACCCCCTGCTATCGTCACCTCTCAGCCAAGCATTGTGCTACAGTAGGTCTATACATTGTGTAGCACCAGGCCAATTTTACGCAAGAGTGATTGTTGTGTTGTTGCAATGATTTACTGTACATGAGTAACGCAGCCTGTACTGGTGTGATAGTGTTTGTTTTGGTCTTGGAGACGACTTGGACCAACACAGGAAGTGATTAAGGTGGGTTGTCATTTTTATTTCAGTCTTGGGTAGGTGACTTTGGGAAGCTGAGTTGACGTAACCCCCATTTTATAACGTGTTTCAATCTCCCGATTTACAATAAAATCGGTATACAATGAGGTGTGACCTGACGTAACCCCATCATAAAACGAGTAGTGTCTGTACTTCCCTATAATAACTGAAAATCAAACAACACCCTCATCATACCCATCTCAAAAACTTAAATCTGCTAAAATACAAAGACCATTTACATTTAATAGTGCACAGAAGATCTGAGAAGGTAGAAAGCACCATTTGAAAATTTTATCTACCATGCATTAGTGTATCATCCCATATTAGCTCAACCTGCATTGGACATTAGGAAAGAGGTCCTATGGGAGCACATTGGGGTTGACCAATGCTCTCCTTCCCTTGCACAGTCCAAGCTGTCGTGGGGCAGCTGCAGCCAAACATGAACTCCAGTCACTCTACAGCAGGACATGTTTGTGCAGGAAGGAATATGTACTTCTATGAGAAATTTCTTTCTTATACATCTCCAGTATCTTGCTTTCCCCAAGAATACTCAATATCCTGATACCTTACCATACCTCCAATATCTTGCTTTCTCTTAGGATAGTCAAGACAAGTCACCTCCAAACTACTGTACTCTGTCCTCAGATAATTTTTGCACTACAGCATTTATGTCACTTTCCCTTCTCTAGACACATACATCTGCTATTCCATTCTCTTCTCTCAGAGGCTGATTTTGCACACTGGAGGACCGTTATAATTTCTATAAAAAAAACATTTAGAAAAGCTTGTTAATTTTTCCGTTACTGTACTTGAAATCAACCATGCAGGAGGGTAATGAAACTACACTCACTTATCCAGTGCCTTAACAGCCTCATGAAGGCCCCGAGCAAGGCCGTCGGCCATGAGAGCCTGCTTGAGCACTTCCTGGACCGCGGTGTTCAGGTCCATGGGGCCACCGGCCACTGGAACGTTAACGTCTCTGAAATAAAAATACATTAACCATTAAACGCTAGTCTTCTCTCAACCACATACTTAAATAATCAACAAAGCAGCAAACAGTAGTAGAATTGTACAAAAGATTAAGTTCTACTCAGCTACTGGGTTTAAGATAAATTATTAGCAGCCACACCAATACTGCTTATAAATTTATAATTGTCCTAAAATTTCCTCAAAACCTTCAAGATCAGAGGGTAAAAAAAAAAATTACGATAAATTCCCGCTTGAAACTCAGATGTGTTTCTGTAGGAAAGACAAGGGGAAACAGGAGCAAAGTATGGTATTAATTCTTAGTCCTTTTCTTTCCGTAAAACAGTTATGATGGGGGGGGGGGCAACGAAAGGAGTGCAAAAACCTTCCATGCATACCGTATATCATTCTTCCTGCAAATAAATTCAGTGTAAGGGAGAGAACTAATAGCTTAATCTGTTGGTAAATCTCATCCCAGGTTCCTCGCTTTTTGTAAGGGGTGGGAGAAGGGGGAATTCTTTTAGTTAACCTCAACATTCCGAAACTGCATTTCATACAACATTCTTGCAATCACTGAATTATTCTATTCAGCTTAGAGGAAACTTGCAGTGATGACATTTATAGAGGATATATCCAACTCCTCCAACTCAAAAACTCTCCTAAGGTGAATGAATATGCTTATAATGAACATGAATAAAACTAGGAAAGCATGTCATTAAACTAAAGGAGCTAATGGTAGATGTAATCCAGAAAAAAAAAAGGTGGGGGAAAAGGGGGAGGGCACCATCATACAACTGTCCCAAAAGGGGTGCGACAATATACCGAATTGGTGGTCATTTACCGAATCAACACTTTTAATTGGAAAATAATATAATTTTTATCACCATATAGGTTCATACATACTTAATTATCTGTTAACTGGTAAAAATTTTGTATTTAAACTTAATAAAAAAAAAATCTGGATTCAGGGCAAAAACTTGCAAAAGTTAGAGGAAATGTTTTGCCTTTAACTCAAACAACTCACCCTGATAGATTTTCTATAAATACTGATTTACAATGCAAATACATTTATTTGCACTGTAAATCAATATTGATGCAAAATAAGTCTGTCATGGCATGTTGGCAATTTGAACACAAAATATAAGCAAACTTTAGCATGTTCTTGCTTTGAATTCTAATTTTTTATTAATAGTCCTTGGGGGAAGCAGCCTAGGTATATAGATAGATGGATAGTTAAAATATGCACCATTATTATTTTTTTCTTGTTTGTCTTTTTAGTTAGTTGTTTTCCGGGGAGGAGCACTAACCCTCCACACTAACGCGTTGTGGTGTGGATGTGGATGTGATAGGAAGCGTTATGAGGAACATACTGAGGTGGTTTGGCCATGTGGAGAGGATGGAGGGTGAAAGACTGATGAAGAGAGTGTATGTGAGTGAGGTGGAGGGGGGAAGAGGGAGGTGGAGGCCGAGGATGAGATGGAGGGATGGTGTGGAGAGGTATATGAGAGAGGGGAGTGTGAGTTGGGAGCAGGGCAGTGAAATGGCGGGGTACAGGGCGACGTGGAGGCGTTTTGTTTGTGGCCACCCCAAACGGGATTGAGGCGTCTGGCAATAGATAGATAGACAGATTTTTTGTTTTTTTAAAGATTTCATATAATCGGGTGTATGAACCTATAAGGTGAAAAAATTATATCTTCCAATTAAAAGTGCCGATTTGGTGCTGACTCGGTATTTCATAGCATGCCACAAAAGCATAGTTACCCTATAACACACAGTAAGACAGAAGTTGCTTGACATGAATATAATTACGTATGATGCTTGAACTCTGATACTGGTGACAACATAATGAATAGGATGACTGCAGCAAAATAATCAGATGAACAAATCACCTGTTCTTCGTGCACATACAACTGGGGATGTGGTATCAAATGCGGAAATTAAAAGTACAATCATTCATTACAGTATAATCTCATTATAAGCCACTGACCTGGTTAATAATATCAGCTTTTCCATGTAACCATTAATTTAAATTTGCAGAAACAGGAAAATTGGTATTAAACATCACAATGGAACTTAGCTGCCATTTTTCCTGTAATTTGCAGTGGACTTTCTAGCAAAAATATAAAAAATAAAAATAACTTGCTTTATTAACGTACCGTACTGTGTCATCCCATATTAGCTCAACCTGCACTGGACATTAAGAAAGAGGTCCTAAGGGAGCACATTGGGGTTGATCATTGCTCTCCTTCCTTTGCACAGTCCAAGCTGTCACCGAGCAACTGCAGCCAAACGAACTCCAGTCACTCTACAGCAGGGCATGTTTGTGCAGGAAGGAATATCTGTCTGACCTAATATACCTTACCCTCATCGGAAATTACCATGTCGTGAGAATGTAGGAGTCCCCCTATACATATATCTGACAATCATTTATCAATGTGACAGCTTTAAGAAGTTATGAAAATGTATAGGCTAATAATTTCAAAACTCAGACTGTCAAATGGCTGTCCACAATATAAAACTCAGGTCAATTTACCCTACTATCAAACCTACCCTAATCCACCTGTTGGTTCCAGGAGGTAAAGAAAGTAAGGCAGTGTGAAAGGGGAAATAGTAGGGGAGTGAAAGATAGGAATAATAGATTGTTGGTGGAGAAGAGAGAGAAATTGAGGAGATGGAAGGAGCACTTTGAGGATTTGTTGAATGTAGAGAGTGAGAGCAGTGTGAGTATAAGTGGTTGGGGAATGGCTGGGAGAAGAAGAGATGAGAGGAGGGAGGAAGAGATCAGTAGGTCGGAAGTAGTGGAAGCGATGAAGAAGATTTAGCTGGGAAAGGCCCCAGGAATTGATGGAGTGTGTGGTGAAATGCTTAGGTATGGGGGTGAGATTGTTGTGGAGTGGATATGGAAGTTGTGTAGATTGGCTTGGGAAGAGGGAAGGGTTCCAGAGGACTGGAAATCAGGTATAATTGTTCCTCTGTACAAAGGAAAAGGGGACAGAGAAGTATGTGGTAACCATAGGGGTATTTGCCTTCTTAGTGTGACTGGTAAAATATATGGTAGAATACTCATTGATAGGGTTAGGCATATGACAGAGGAGCTAGTTGGAGAAGAACAAGGGGGATTTAGGAAGGGAAAAGGGTGTGTAGATCAGATATTTGTTCTAAGATGTTTAGTGGAGAAGTATCTAGAGAAGGGAAGGAAAGTGTACGCTGCCTTCATGGACTTGGAGAAAGCTTATGACAGAATAGATAGGAAAGGTATTAAGAATATATGGAGTGGAGGGGAAATTGTTGAGTGCTGTGAAGAGTATGTACGAGGGAGCTAGGGCTACGGTGCGAGTGGATGGTGAGCTGAGTGAGTTCTTTGATCTCAATGTGGGACTGAAACAGGGGTGTGTAATGTCTCCATGGCTGTTTAATATATATATGGATGGGGTCGTAAAGGAGGTACAAGGTAGGGCAGTGGATGTGGGGGTGGCCCCAAATGAATGAGGGTGAGATTTGGAAGCTTCCGGTGTTGCTGTTTGCTGATGATACAGTATTGTTGAGTGGAATGGGAGTTACAAGGTTTGGTGAATGAATTTGGGACAGTGTGTAGGAGGAGGAAGCTGAAAGTTAATGTAAACAAAAGTAAAGTTATGGTGTTTGAGAGGAATGAAGTCACAGAGTGTGCAGTGAGGTTGGATGGTGAGGATATGGAGAATGTGAGTGCATTCAAGTACTTGGGTAGTGTGATGAGTAAGGATGGAACTTTGGGGGATGAAGTACGTGAAAGGGTACAGCAGGGAAGGAAGGTTGTTGGCACACTGAAAGCAGTGATGAGAAATAGGGAGGTGAGTATGGAAGTTAAGAAGTCACTGCATGATAGTATTGTGATCCCTACCCTGACGTATGGAAGCGAGGCGTGGACCTTGCAAGAGGGGAACAAGTCAAGAGTGAGAGCAGTGGAAATGAGTTACTTGAGAGGAGCATGTGGAGTGACATGGAGGGACAGGTTGACAAATGAAGAAGTGAAGGAACGTTGTGGGGTAGATGTGGATGTGGTTGAAAAGATTAGGAGAAATACACTGAGGTGGTTTGGACATGTGGAGAGGATGGAGAATGAAAGACTGACTAAGAGGGTGTATGTACGTGAGGTGGAGGGAGGGATAGGGAGGGGTAGACCGAGGATGAGGTGGAGGGATGGAGTTGAGAGGTATATGAGGGAGGGGGGGGTGAGTTGGGGGGAGGGGAGTCAAATGGTGGGTGACAGAGTGACTTGGAGGCGTTTTGTCTGCAGCCACCCTTTGCGGGATTAGGGCGTCGGGCTATAGATAGATAGATAGATTAATCCTTATGGGGATATAGAACCACCTCTTGAAAAGGACAAAATCTTTTACCTACCGTTGAATTGATTCAGTTAATCTGTAATGGTGTAGAGTATTTCAAGTAGGAACAGGATCTATCAAATAAACAAGGAAAATGGATTACATAAGGGACAGGTTAGGTTAGGAAAAGTTTGGTTAAGTTAGCACAAAACTGGTTAGGTTAAAATAAGACAGTTTAGATAATCAGGCAGAGATAAGGGTAATGATCTTCAAAAAGGGCATTTTAAGATGACATATGTCTTCGTGCATCACAAAATGGTGTCAATTTGTAAATATCACTTTTAAAATGCCTTTCACCTCTTTTAAAAGAGGATTACCACAAAACTGTGATGTTGCCACAATGCAATGAAGGAGGTCCGGTCCCTCAATACCTTAAACAGTATGTTTACCAGTATCTTATTTTCCTTGTTTATCAATGGATCCTCCTCATACTTGAAAACGTACTTCCAAACACCTTCGCTATCTTTCATTCTAAAGGTTGGGAAAATTTTTTGGTAAAACTACAGAGCTCCCATGCATAAAATTTACAACTGTACATCTGTCTCAAAAACCTGTAATGTAATTTTCATTGTGATAAGTTTTAATAAGTTGCAGAAATGCACAATCTTGAAGAAATCAACCGTAAAATCAAGTTTTACAAGCAAACCATGGCTCTCCTTTGAATTTCTTTTTTTCTTGGAAGGAATAGTTTGCGGGCTCCTGGCATTAGTTCCTTCTTCCTTACGTAAAAAAAAAAAAAAAAAAAAAAAAAGCGGCCTTTTGCCATGGCAGACTTTTAGGCTGATTTGGCTCCCAAATTTTTCTTCACTAATTGCCCATTCCTACTAATCTAATTCAACCAAACCTAACTTAATTTAACCTAACCAAACCTGAACTATTTGGGGACAAGTGAGTTTGGGTCTGAACTGACTCACCACCCTCTGCAGGACATCCACTGCCAATGTCAATAAACCAAACTTGATGCTCTTGAGTAACACTTTGACAGACTGGGTGTCAGGAAAGAATTAAGCAATCTTCAGTCACAAATATTTCTGCAGAATCTGGGTGTCATAAATGTGCTGATAATTATGAAAGATGATCCCTGCCAATTTTTACCATTTGTTTATGGGAGCTCTCCTGCAGTTTGTCCAAATTTTTTGTATGTGTATTAGGGGTGGTCCATCTTGAGGTATGCCCTCATTCAGCTTGGTTTCTGTAATACAAGTTCCAAAAAATAACGAAAAATCGGAGGCAACCAAAACTATATAAAGATTTTCCTCTTACAAAGACCAGAATGTAAACAGGTAACAAGTCACAGGCTGTAATACCTCTTCTATAAATTCTCCAAGGTACAGTACGGGTACCCTAAATATGAATTAAAGCTTGTTTCCACATACGTCAACTCACAAAGTGCATAACCATTTCCCTAACTTATACAAGTAAACCAAACTAATTTGATACTCACCCTTCCACATCAGACATGATGAACTAGGGACGTCCTCCTGAAAAAGAACATTATATTAGAAACTTCACACCACTCCAAACATGCCACCTTCTTCCTATCAACAGCACCCAACAGCTAAGTTTTAGCCGTTCATTTCCAGCAAAGCTGACGAATATGCAGTATATCAAAGCTCTACAATCTACAACAGCACTTTGTTTCTTGGCTGGTTGATACTAAAACTTAGTAAACAACCACAGATGGCAGATGGTCAATGATAAAGATAGAATACTCACGATCGTTAACGTTCAGCCCTCAGTGTAAACAAGAGTGAGGCCGAGAAATCCGTCGCAGGTAGCGTTTCAAAATCCGCTCGAAAGTAGCGTATTGTGCTACACATAGCACTTTTGAAAGTATTCATTTTCCTTTGAGTTGATATAAAGTTTATTGTAAGCCAAGAAACCATTTACTACGTTGGATGGTAATCATATAAACTATATGAATGCCTGGATGTCTGCTGAGTTAAGGCACTCCAAAAAGGATGTGGCTCAGTGGGTTTACACATGAGGAATGATAAAAAGTACGCAGACATTTTTTTACTAGCTTTCATTCAGATGAAACGTTTGGAGGATATCAAGGGGCAGGTCCATGCAGAGAACTAGTTTAGGGCAGATGATAAGAGAGAGAGGAAAAAGGCAAACTGAGTCCAAGCCAATGGGGCATGTAAAGCACTAAGGAGCAAGAGGGCCTCCTGCATGTGCATGTTGCGGAAGGAGGGGCATCTCATAGGTGAAAGCAAGGTATACTGTATATACATAGAAGGATGACTGAAGTGATAAGGAATTCTGGTTAGGAGGGTAGGCACGCGTATGAGGAAGGCATAATTTTAAGAAGTAAAAGATAAGCAGATAGATTTTAAAGAGTCACTTTGCATTAGTTTAGTATATATTTAAATGTGTGTGTGTGTCTGTGTGTGTGTGTGTGTGTGTGTGTGCTATACAAATTAAAAGGGAACAATCTTCTCCAAAGGGTCTGAAGGGGTAACTTTTTATGAAGACATTAATTATGTCTTTTAAAGTTATTGAGTGTCCCTGATGACCAAAAGTAAAATTAATCAGAACAAGGTGGAGCTTGGTGGCTAATTACTGTAGAGTTTTTAACTTCCTCCTGTAACCATATGTCAGTATTACAACTTATCATTCTATCAACATTATGGAACTTGGTGTATAGTTTTAACTTCCTTCTGTAACCATGTCAGTATTCATTCATTCATTGCCAGATGCCATGTATCCCAAATGGGGTGGCCAAGGGCTTAGAGTTAATTGTTTTACAGGGAGGGGCACTAATCCTCCACCAACCCCACTTGACACGTAGGGATTACAACTTAGAAATCACTCTGTCATTATGGAGCTTGGTGTATAGGTGGGCAGGGTGGTGGGCAGATGACTTGGGTGGGGGGGGAAGGGGAATGAGGTGAGTGGGCAAGGGGGGTGTGGTGGGTGTGTAGGGGTGGGTGGCTGGGTGTGGTAAAGCAGGGTTGGGTGGCTGGGTGTGGTAAGGCAGGGTTGGGTGGCTGGGTGTGGTAAGGCAGGGTTGGGTGGCTGGGTGTGGTAAGGCAGGGTTGGGTGGCTAGGTGTGGTAGGGCAGAGTTAGGTGGGTGAGTGTGGTGGGGGAGCATTGGGTAAGCCTAGTAGGCATGGGAATGAGGTGGATAGGTGGGAGTAGTGGGGCTGGATGGATGGGTGGGTGATCGAGTGAGTGGGTAGGGGAAATGGGAGAATGGGTAGTAGGCATAGGTCCATGAAGAATATGTCTCAGGGGAAGTGAGCTCAAGGGGGAAAATTGGTCCAGTAGGTAAAATGGGACCCTGGGGGTTGTCTCCCAAGGGGGGGGTGGCCCCCCAGGGTACTGGACAATGCCAGGAACCCTGCTAGTCATTCGTAAAACTATGCTGCAAAGAGAATGGATGTAAAGAAAAGTATGGCAGTAGATGGTAATTTTATTAATGTGTGGGTGAAGGCTGGGCCAATACAAATTCAAGTCCCAATGTGAACAGGGATACTTCATCAATTCCCTGTCATCACCACTGTAGCTGCCCTCTGCCACTTCATATAATTATATTTGACCCCAGTGACTATGTTCTAAGCAGTGGGATGGACTTTGGGTGGTTATGAGCATGGAAAAAAAATATATATTAGTTGCACAAGTCCACACTAATTTTTCCAGTTGCAGATAGCATGCCTTTGGGGAACTTTGAACAGAGAACTTTCTAGCATGGCTGGGCATCAGCTGTTCCTTTTTCTTTTTTCTTTTATTTTTTTTTTATCATAGAGATGATGTGGTATTTCTTTTAACATAAAATGTCCCCATGATATTCTTTGTGTGCTTCAGCATGCATGAATGCAGTTTCTCAGTTATATCTTTTCCAAAACCTTATTCTTAAGCGTCATTACAGGATCCTGTTATGAAAAGCTGATGCTTCTCTTTTAATGTTGTACATGTATAGCAGGATATTCAACTGGAAACATACTAACCATAATTATAATTACACTTAATTTCACAGCTTCTTACATATAAGCTTAAAACAAAGTTTATCGTTGATCTACTCACATTTTCAGTACGGTACCTGTGTATACTGCTTCTGTGTTGTACTATTTAATTGCTATCTATGACCAAATTCAGAGTTTGTGGTGAAATACTTCACTTCCTCCAATACTCAAATAAATAAAAAAATAAATAAATAAAACTTCCTAAAACCACTAAGTTCAGTGAATAATCAACATAATACCAGGCATTGCATCCAGTACTGAACTGTGCTGACTACACTTCATGTAGAGCCGGAATGACACAGTACTTGTCACCATTAGTGCAGCTAACATGACCCATGAAACACATACAATATTACACTACAGACAAACCTACAAAGTTAGTTTAAACACTTGATTACACTGAGTATATTACTGTACTGCATTCTGAAGAGCAGAGCACAATAATAAAAATCATACTTACATTATAATGAGTCTTGTGTCATTTGCAATGACTTTACCAGTACACAAACTGAATAACTCTAAGAATAAATGGCTCAGATTTAACTTAATAATACAATTTATAAATAACTGGAGTGTGCAGGACAGTTTCCACAGCTAAACTAAGGAAGATGTCTGGCTGCCATAGATCAACAGACACCTTTGGCCAGACACTTGGAGACATCATACAGACTCACTTATATTTATCAAGACAATAACAGAAGAAAGGAAGGGGAAAGGAAAACAAATACAGATATTATTGTCTTCATCTTCCCCAAAACTTAAAAACAGAGCTACTAGGTGAAAGGTCCAGAAGAAATGCTGCCTTTCAAACCAAAGTGAAAAAGAATGACAGGAACAGTCCAAGAAAAAGAACAGTAAGTAATATCTAAATAAATAAAAGTCTTTGGTCATGTTCATTCTGCTTCCAGAAGTACCACAGTATATGTTTTTTGGATAAATACCAATGAAACCTATATAATTAATACAGTTTACAAAATTCATGATACTGTTAGTGGCTGTGATGCCATTTACAGTTTCCATACAACATTCAAGCCATTTCATAAAAGAATAAAGATCACATACAGATAATAGGCAAACAGATTTTGCCGTACACTTTAAACAGTCAATGAATATTTGTAGACTTTTGTGCATGAGTAGGAAGAGCAAAGAGAGATAAATGCTATATGTAGATAAGTATGAATAAAACTTCACATATAAAGCTGGGCCTTCATTTCAGGTGCCATTTTAGTATACTTTATGGTACAGTACAAAATACAGTTCTTTGAAATACTGTAATTTGTAGTATTAGGCAATTGGAAAACTCTATACAGTACAAACAGTGTGCCATGTTACTTTTTAAAAAATATATAATTTGTACCTACAAATTCATTCCAAAATAATTATTTTTCATGTTTATAGCTACCAGTTACCAAAGAACAATATTAGCACCAACACTTTCCAAAGCCTGCAATACTGTCACTGAGCACATAACAATCTAGTGAAAGTAATCTAGTCCAACCACTGAATATATCAAATTCCTATCAATACATTTACTATATCATGTACTGTAGTCCACAGTACATATCAATCATTATAGTTCATTTCAGCGATGTAGCTATGGGGGATCTGGGGGGGGGGGGAGCATATGCCTCCCAATCAGATACATTGTGCAGCAGTGGGCCCCCCAGAATAGGGCCTGGTCTCACCTTCCACCTTCCCTCCCCCCCTCACACCCCAATCTGCAGATACCTGGATACATCACTGTTTCATCCACATTAATTTGGCAAATATTTTTGTCCATTGCAGCTTATATCCTGTACCTCAGTGACAGAAACAGACAATACTGAGGCTCTGCATCTTTTCCATAGCACATCTTTATGAGCTAGCACTACACAGTATTCCAGTCTTAATATTTGTTACATCTCTGTCTTCAAGACAGGAAGATGGCAATTTTAGGCCAAGTTAAAGTGGATTGAGCATACCACTGCAGTATTTCACCACCAAAGTTATACACGAAAGCTGCTCTAATAATATCTTCACATAATTTATGTGAATTTGCCATCTTAGGCATTGGCAGCAAGGTAAATATAAACAAATTACACATCTCCAAGCAACCAACCCCTTGAACTGATAAGCTTACGAACTCTCTGCATCATCTTTCCACATATCCATCACCTCACCCATTTGCCTTCCCATGCACCTACTTACACTCCCTCACACCCACCTCTTTTACAACTAGGCCACATAGTTCGTAATACATCTACCTGCCTTACCATACACTTACCTTCCTATTTAGCCACCTACACTCACCAACTCAGCCATATACCCATGTAACTTCCCATTTAGCTATCTAGGCTTTCTCATGCTTACTTCCTTACTTACAACACACCCACCTCCTCAGTCACATGCCCACTCACTTTCTCCACACAGCTACCTCCCAATTTACCCGACTACACTCACCTTCCGTCTTAAGCATCCACTAATTTCCCATTTACCCATTTACCTCCCTCCCCCCCTATTTGGCTTCTACCTTCCCACACATTTACTACACTACAGTTCCCGCTTTCTCACATCTTCCACCTCAGTCCACCTAATTCACCTGGAGCCCTTGTCTAACCCTTAATGCACTTTTGTGGACTCCTCATTGGATCATTGTGAAAAAATAACCTATTTTCTGATTTTTTAAAAGTTACCTTCCTCTTTACATCTCTGAATGCATCACCAATGAGGGTAGATATTACTGTACAATATTATACAGTACTGTACATAAAATTTATATGAACTAAAAATTATGTACCTTCATATTACCTCTCATTTTGTCAGTCTCACCACTAACACTTAACATAATAACCCCAGATCAACCAGGACATGGGTATTCATAAATTTCATATTCAAATGGTTTTCTTTTAGCTAATGAATTCCTTGTAAATAGTGATGGCTAATTGTACTGCAGCAGTACCATTCTAAAAATGGAATAAGGCTTACTTTTCATTCTTCTTTGGGTTGCATAATACCTTTATAACAGTAATGTTATACAGTGTCTGACAGCTTCTCGATACCCCTTCAATAATGCATAAAAAATAAATTGAGTGACTAAGCTCAAAAGTAAGGCATAAGTATACTGGAATCTTGTTTCAACAGTTAAAATCTTTGTGTGTCAATGAAATAACAACACCATTGTAACACAGCATGGAGATACAGTACTAGGGTGTACAATATTACTAAAATTTTACGACAAACTGGAAGTTTTCCTAGTTTCCAAACAGCCAAATACCATAGGCAGGCCTCATGGGAGGCATCATACCAGTAATTTGGATTTCAAGGTTCCCATACAGTCAAAAGTCATGGGTAAGCCCCTTGGGAGGCATCATAAATTGGATTTCTCATGACACGTCGAGGTGAGTTGAGCGGTGAGGGCTGAGGCAAACCATACACTGCACTGAAGGCTGCACGGTAGCTATTTTGTGAGGCCAGGGAGGACCGTGAGGAGTCAAGGGTATCCTGCTGATTGGGGGGAAGGTGAGGACTGGGGGCAGGCAGAGGTTTGAGACCATCCTTGATTGTGGGAACGCCAACATTTGGGCTGTCCTCCATCCCTGTGAATACTGTTGACACAGAGGCTGCTGCTCCCAGGCGCTTGTGTCTGAAACATAAAATCATCATCAACATCATTATCCAGATTTCTTTTTCCAGCTAAAGGTGGGGTGAGGTAGGGTCCAGAGAACAAGAAAAACCTGACAGAAGGAGAATCAGCAAAAGTCTGCCCAATTAAATGGGCCATGCTCTAATTTACTCACCACTTATGCTCCTGGACTCCTGACTCCATCCCATAGGCATAAACATCCACATTTATGTGATTCATTGTACTTATCAGCTAGGGCCAAGCCAGCGATTATCACATGAAGCATTAACATGATTAGAAAATATATCAACATATGGACATCTGTCCTAAAGCTTGTTACTTGCAGAAACATAATTATATAGTATAATTTTGTGCATGGTTCAACACCTGCACTACTGTACTGTACTGGGTGAAATGCCAATAATTTTAACTGCTCAGTTATGCTTTATCCGCAGTTCAGCCATATGGCTGATGTACTAAGTACATTTTGCCTTTGATTACCCCAAACCCGTGTCTTTTCTGATGCCTCTGCAAACTAGATGTTACATAAGGACTAAAACTAATACAAAAAAAAAAGGAAAGACAGTCCAATTTTATCCCTTCTACAATGTATGGATCCAAAGCCATGTTACTATAGACCAGTACATTAAGTGTAGATGGCCAGCTAACTCCCCTCAGTGACATGACATGACTGCAAATCCTCAAGTCTGCTTTTGGATTGAACATATACATAACTATTACTCTGATTGGGCCTTTAAATCACTAGATCACCAGGTGACATTAAAAATAGTGTAATTTGTGAATACTCTAAAGCTAATAAAATGTATCCTGAAACATCAAAACATAAGTGTCAGACCTGAATTTGTGAGTGAATCTGTGAATAATGTGAAGCTAATAAAAACTTTGCATGCAGTAATATCAAAACTTAGAAGACCTGAACTTGTGAGCTTGGCGTGCAATGACCCTCATTTTGGGTGTGAAGACGAGGCCCAGGATGAGTGACGCCAGGACAAGTAGTGCGACACTGGTGGTGGGTGGCTCCAGGACAGGTGGGGCCAGGTAGCTCATCACCGCCCATACACACACCACCGGTGCTGACACACATGCAGTCAGCAGTAACCAACGACCCTGTACACACATATGACAGCATTACCGTACTGTCAGCTGACAAGGCTATCTAGCATTTTTTCCTTAGCATTTTTTTTTTTTTTTTACATATTACAGATTATAATTCTTCTGTATGATATTTACCTCTATTCCAGTATCAACATAGATCCCACAAATAACATACAAGAATATACAGTACATAGAAACCAGTTACAGAAATAGACTAGCTAGAAAGAAAGAGATACTAGGGAGCTTTCTTGAGCCTCCCCTTAACCAACAAGAATACAGTACGAGGCATATTCATCATTACAAATACATACACAAAAGAGATATGGAAGTAGTATTCTTCATCCAGATCTCCAGTGAAAATGGACAAAAGGCTAATAAAACTATACTGCTTTAAATTCACTGCACTGTGGCTCTATTGCCTTTTCATAATAGATATGTATGTATGTATGTATGTAGTATGTAAGTATTTATTTATATTCTGTATGTATGTATGTATATATATATGTATGTATGATGTATGTATGAATGTATGTATGTATGCCAAGAAAGGGTTCATACCAGATGGATAAAGACTATTTCATATAGTGGATCAAGGAGTACAAGCTAAGCAATGGCAGGTTCTTTCAGTACTGTACTCTGCTGTACTATAGTTTAAACTACTGAGCATGTAGCCAATAAGTTTTCTCACCTCATTATGGTTCCTGTGAATATTGCGGTTGGCAGCAGCGAGAACCAGACTGAGGATGAGAAGGAACAAAAGGTACACACGAGCAGCAAGTGTGGCCATATGTTTCTGGCCACACTCTCGCCCACCACCCTCAGCCACCCTCACCAATGGCTCCTCCCCAGCATCCACACCCCCAGCATGGCCCAGCAGACATAGGGCTGCCTGAACTCCAACCATGAAGAACAGAGATACATGCAGGTTTGCCTGAGACACCTGTAATTCAATAACAGTATGTGTGAGCCATCAAGGAGAGGATATGAAAGACTTATCAAGAATGAAAAGTAATAGCTGTTGCTGAGACTAGCATTAAGAGGGAGTTTATGTATTCATACATACATTAGGTTTTTCTACTGACCATCTGTCATTATTAAGCCAACCGCAACTGCAGCAAATTACAGATTACTCATACTAACTTTCTAAATAAAGGTGAATGATGCAATACTACAAATTGTGCTAAAAAAAAAATAAAAAAAAAAAAAAAAAAAGATGCTCATGTACTTTACAATGATAAATTTCCAGTACACAGTGGAAATAATATCTTTCTGTAAGTTACCCCAGTTTTCCTCACCTGACCTCCAACCCCAACTGCCACAAGAGCCCTGAGATGCATGGCCTTGACTAGCAGTATGGCATAGCTGAGGGCCAGGCACATAGGGGGAGCCCATTCCCTTAGTGCACAGGTGAGAGGGGCAGGGGGCAGCACATACACCACACACGATGCATATGTACCCATCACACTCATCAGCAGAACACCACCCAGTACCTGACAACACAATGCAATACATAACACACCATAAATTTAGTATTACATACAACTTACAGTCATAACCTAGGCAATTCTGGAGATTTTGTAAGAGTATTCCTGAGAGATTTATTCTGTAAATTACAACCCAACATTCTCTTCTATGTTACTCATGCAAAGATGTCACTATTAAAGCAATATAAAGAAAATAAAAATATTAAAATTCAATATGCAAAACAGAGCACTATGGAAGAGGTGCAACAAAGCCTACTATACCACTCAGAATATGGTCTCTGTTCTTTATCACTGCCATCATACAGCAGCTCTGATTTTTTTTGAGAGAAAAGACTATCTTTACTTGTAGCCTAATACTGTATATCAGTATACAAGAGACATTATTGTTATTATTATCATCATCCTTGTTAAAAAGTACAGACATCATCATCATCCTGAACTTTTTTCCAAAGTGAAGATGGGGTGAAGTAGATAATGAAAGATTATTATTATTACAGTATTATAATTATTATTATCAATATTATTATTATGAGTGGTGGTGGTGCTAACCATCATCCACTCACTTGATGTAGTGCTGCCTACTTCTTCCTTAGCCATTATCATTCTTTTTCTGTGCCTGCCCTCCTCTCTTCCTATTTCTCCCATCTTTCCTGTCACTTCTTATTGCTTTTCTTTCCTTTACAGGTGGCTTTACATTGAGTGACAAGCCAAATGGTTTCCTGTAAGCCAAGAAACCATTTACAGCGCTGGGTGGTAACCATATAACCAAACCATACATGCTCCCTATGTGTCAGCAAGTAGGTTGGTGGAGGGTTAGTGCCCCTCCCCATAAAACAAATAACTCAAAGTCAGATGGCCATCCCTTATGGGATTATGGCATCTGGGAATAGATAGATAGATAGATTATTATTATTATCATTATTAACATTTTTGATGGGGCAATAATCGAACAGATGATAGATGGATGGATTAATTATTATTACAGTACATTACTTACCAGGATAAACTACAGTAAACTCTCAATTATCCAGCATAATTCAGCCAAGCCTTACACAGAATAACAAGAAACGCCAGATATTCCATAGAATCCCCCACTGGCTTAACTTTCTGTGTTGAGCCGGATATTGCATTACTCTCCACCTCGACCTTCTATCCTAAAAACTTTCCCATGAGTAAAAGATAAAAATTAAGCATTAAATACAATAAATTAATGATACAATACAGTAATACAGCCCCGGCTGGCTACCGTTTATGAGCCAGTTGATAAACCTCGACCCCGGATTTTGCAGAGAACCACTGGTTACATCTAGTTTCAGTGCCGGATGTTGCATAATTTCACCAGAGATTGCTTTAATGGAGCTGAATCAGCAGTCCTGGATATTGCATTGGGCTGGATATTGGGATGATAGATAATTGGGAGTTTACTGTATTGCATGGTACTGACCTGTGGTCCAGTAAGTGTGCCATCACAGACCCTGATGGCTACATACACAATGATGTAGAGTGATGCCAGCACACCTACACATGCCACCACCAATACTGAGAATGCCCATGTTCGGCCTATGTAGTCCTGCAAGTGACAGTAAAAACAGTGACAGAACTTTGAAGAGCAGGGATCTGAGGCTAGACTATCATACTGCTATTTGAAAAATCTACCTTAAGGTCAATTTAATAATATGATGGTATCTGGAATAAAATACAAAGCACATCATACGAGTGAAGTGGTTATACACTACATGTACCTGCATTATATGGAGAAATGAGAGGAGTGATGCCTCTGTGAATCTACTCAAACTCCTACCTGATGTGTGAGCAGGACAGCCTTCACCCCTGAGTCTTCCTCCTTGTTGTGCACTGCCACCAGCCCCAGTGTCCTCCCTCGCCTCATCTCCTCCTTGGGTCGCCCCGCCTCACTTGCTGACCAAACCACCCCAGTGTCCTCGCGATACACTCCCACCTGACACACATGCACACAAATGTAGGAACACAGAAAACAAGAATGTAGCCATAAAAGGGTGAAAAGGAAAGTGGTATTAAAAAACCCATATTATATTTGGAGGGCTATATGCAAATAATGGAGGGTCAAGGGTCCAGGAGACTGTGTTGTATTTCAGTTAGGAGGGATTCTTATGCTACTGACCTGGCGGATGCCCTGTGGGGTAATATGATTGATGGTGAAGGTGTTAACTAGCCGGCCATCAGCAGTGTAACGGATACGATCGGCCCCGCTGCCTACTGTGAATGACAGCTTCAGCAATGCCTCAAGAACATCTGAAAAGTACGAAGTGATGAAACACTACTGAGAGGGGGACAACAAAATGCTTTAATACATATATGTATTACTAAATGAATGTTAAAGATATCAAAGCAATATCATTACAATACTTTAGCACGATACCATATCATTAATCATATTATCTGCCATTTAAAATGAATCATTGTAATCTTCCTCTAACTTAATTCAAATACATCCTGTTTTTTTTTTTTTTTTACAGAATACAATAAACTACTGCAGATCAGCTTAGTGTCCTTGACCCTGACACAGAGTACTCAAATTGCAACATAACAGTTCAAACTAAAATTCTCCAAAGTAGGATAACAGTGAGGAGGTGGGGGAAGGTGGAGGATGAAAGGGAGGGATGGGGTGGAAGAATATATAAAGGTAATGTGAACTGGAGGCAGGGCAACTTGATAACAGAGGACAGGGTGACATGGCGATTATTTGTTTGCGGCCACTCCCTCCAGGATTAAGGCATCTTGTTATAGATAAATGGACAGGACTGGATCTCATGCACTCATTTTACCAGAGTGCTAGATGCCTCACCCTGATGGAGATCGTGTTGGAGGGCCTGGAGGCAATGTACACCAGAAGAACACCTCTCAATCTGCACCAGTCGAAATGCTGCTGCCAGGGATGACACTGCCTTCACTGTGGATGTGGTGGGTGATTCACCAACATGTCTGGCCAGCTCATCCTTATCCAGGCATGGTGATATTGACGTGACCTGCAGAGTCTGAAAAGTGATGATAAACTGTTGTAAATAAGAGTGTACAGAATCCAAAAATTCTTGTATGGTATAGTAATGGAATTTTACATTTGTATTACTACAGCTGCTAACCATACTATTACTGCTGCTACTACTATTCCTCATACTGCTACTACTACTTCTTCTACTATTATACTACTACTCATACTACTATCACCACCACTAGTACTACTACAATTGAAAACAATATAGGAGTCACCTGAGGGTCACAGTGGGAGATGGTGTCAATGTACTGTTGAGCAAGGGGTGCCACCACGGAAGAGTTGCTCAAGATGGCCTCAGCAAAGTACTGACTGAAACCAGGAATGGCAGGGGAGTGGACCTTGACCAGTAATGACCCCGGGAACTTGGTCATCAGCTGCAAGTAACACCAGAGAAAATCACAGCCTCATTACAGTAACACAGCAAGTACAGGGAACCTGATCATCAGAGGTTGGTGAAGCAAAAGAATTTTATAACTTCAGAACAGTACAATAAGTGGATAATGAAATACCATATGTTGTTCTTAATACTGTACCTATGTACAGTACTTTCTAGTGATTCATCTTGATAAGTATGAGTTTAATAAGCAAAAGTTTTATGAGCTACTAACACTGAAAACCTCAGTATGATAAAATTACATACTTTTAAGAAAAATGCTAACTCCATTTTGCTCCTTTTCAGGTGCAGTGGCCCCTAGCCTAGGCTACTGAAGTCCAGTACAGTTAAGGGCAGATGACCTACCTGTCTACTTCCCTTGGTGGCATTACATGATGTGACAACTTCCAGTCTCTTTTGAGGATGCAACCTAAGGAAGCTCATCACTTCAACTAGGTCAGCCTAACCACTAGACCACCACTTTTTAGACAAGAACAATATGAGGGTAATGTCTGTCACAAATAACACTTACCTCTCGCTGTGTATCTTCTTGAGTGGATTCCTCCTCCCCCAGGGTGGCAAACACCCATCTGAGTCGTGCCCGCCTAACGGTATCATCCTTAACCTCTCTTGTGAAGGTGCTCAGCTCATCAGCACTCAGCACCACCAGCACCACACCACCAAACCTCTGCACAAAAGTTTGCTAACAATTATAATCTCTAAAGTGTCGGTATTATGATGCAAGATTTTTAACAATAGAGTACACAGAAATATCATCATCTGGAATGTGATATACTGTAAGTTATGTGTACTGCTTTATACCAACAGCAGTTGATTACTGTAACATAAACTGTGTTATCATTTCTACATTAAAAATACATACAGTATGAGAAAACTGAGTCCTGCACTGCTACTCTGTTTGTCACAACATCTGATCAAGACACTGCCATTTCTTTTGCTAATAAAGGATCAAGACATTACCACTTCTTTGCTAATAAAGAACCAGGTTATTGCCATTTCTTTGTTAATAAAACAGTTACATTATCTGTCACTTAACATCTGATCAGAGCATTACCATTTCTTTGCTAATAAAGTTTTCAACATCCTTGGTGAGGGTGGAGTGGGACTTGATTTGTAGGAAGTGTCGCACAGAGAGTCCTGCCCGCGCTGCCCTCTCCCTCAGGACCCGGCCCGCCCTCTCACAACTGCACACCACACTCACACCCACCACACCGCCACCCACACGCACACCCGCTGACAGAACTGCCTGCGGGTGGTAGTAGCTGTAGTAGTAGTACAGTAGTAGTAGTGGTAGTACAGTAGTAGTAGTAGTAGTAATAACAATAGTACAATAGTAGTAATAGTAGTAGGAGTAGTGGTGGTGGTGGTGAAAGTAGCAGTAGTAGGAGTAGTAGTAGTAGTAGTAGTAGTGGTGGTGGTGGAAGTAGTAGTAGTAGTAGCAGCAGCAGCAGCAGTTGTAGTAGTATAGTAGTAGTAGTAGTAGAAGTAGTAATAATAGTAGTAGTAGTAGTAGTAGCAGTAGTAGTAGTAGTAGTAGTAGTAGTAGCAGTAGTAGTAGTAGCCTCAAGTGAATTTGGTGGACAGCAGAATGAAGTTTCCCTTCTTTTGCAGTCTACCATCTTCCTTTAGGGAGACATGGAAGGGAGTGAGGGACATTTGTATAACCAAGCAGCTTTTCTACGCAGTCATATTGGTGTCACCACATGAAGGCGTCCCTATTCCCCTGTAGGAGAAATATATACAGTATAAGAAAACATATGCAGATAGTTGGGTCAGTTAGACTGTCAGGATTCTAGGAGCTTGGATGATGAGTGGCTGAGTGCCTGACCCATTCCACTAGGCCTGTAGCTGGTTAGTTCTCCCTATAACGTGTCTTTTCTTTCCTTCATATTTGAACCTGGCCTCACTTCATCCTTAATGTTACGTGGGAAAGAGGTAAGGATGATGATGATGATGAAAAACCTATCTCCAAAAGGTCACAGCTTCAATTTTGTAAGTCGGGAAGCAGGTGTATTTCACAAGTATGGCAGGCTGTACAAATTTTTTTTTATTCAACAAGGAAAAATTTCCATACTGTTCAGCTGCTTTATATGAGACACAAAAATAACAAAAATACTAAAAATATATATTAACTTTTAATTACGGGGGGCACTCACCATCCACTCACTCGATGTAGAGCTGCTCTCGGGTGTCTGTCCTTTCCTTTCCTCCTCCTTTCTTTCCTTCTTCATTTGTCGTTCTTTGCTTCATTATTTCCTCGTCCTTCTGCCTACGGGTGACTTTACACTCCCTCTTCCATCTATCTTTCCTTTATTCTTTCCTCTTTTGCCTGTGACTGACTCTACACTGAGTGACAAGCCAAATGGTTTCCTGTGCACCAGGAAACCATTTACTATACTGGGTGGTAACCAGATAGCCAAATAATGGCGCCTGGTGGTTTAATGGGTAATTATGGCACTCCAATCGGATTGAGCCGGTGAGGGTTTATATCCAAGGAATGGCTGGGGTATATTGCTCACGTAATGCCCCCCAAGAGATGAGTGAGCCTGGTCACTCTCATCTTAAATGTCAGGACCATCTTGCCTAGCCATGGGCTTCTACGCTCCTCATGGGGCAACATAGGAATGGATGATGGATGCCCTTTTTGACTGATGTATTGTTTTCGTTATTCATCATTATCAACATTATTATTATTATTATTATTATTGGGTCTGGTTAGTACTTGGATGGGTGACCGCCTGGGAACACCAGATACTGTTGGCATCCCTACGTGTCAAGTGGGGTTGGTGGAGGATTAGTGCCCCTCCCTGTAAAACAATTAACTCTAAGCCCTTGACCACCCCGTTTGGGATATATGGCGTCTGGCAATGGATGGATGGATGGATCATTATTATTATTTTTATGTTACCAAACGGTTATATTCGGCTGAGTGAATCTCTTGGTGGTAAGGGGGTTCATGACGGTTATCTCCTCCAGTTCGGAAGGTCCACGGAAAAGTCATTTCTAAGCGTGGGGGAGGAGGAAATGTCAGGAGATAGCAAGAATAATATCGTAGTGAAGACGTCAATGTGTGTATCTGTACCTGGCCAGTGAGATGTAGAAAAAAGAAAAGAAAAGAAAAGAAAATCGTCAGGAGATATCAGGAATAAAATCGTATGGAAGAGTTTAATGTGTGTACCTGCAGCTGGTCCGTGAGGTGTGGTGCTGTGGTAAACACATTATCAGCCGGCGTGGCGATGTGAGCAGCAGCAGCAGCGGTGATGAGCAGGGGCGTGTTGAAGGCGTGTAGGGGAGACGCTGACCCCGCCACCACATCATGCGACCCTACAGCAACCACACCTGGGGAACAAGGCATCCTGACTAATTTTAACAAAAAACAAATCACCATAACAGGAGTGTAATATATATATATATATATATATATATATATATATATATATATATATAGATAGATAGATAGATATAGATAGATAGATAGATAGATAGATAGATGGATGGATAGATAGATAGATACTATATATGCCCAAGATATTGGATTCGACCCTGAGGCAGTCAGACAGACAGACAAACAAACTAATAAAAAGATAGACAGATAGATAGATGTTATTTACGCAAGATGTGTATGTATTGCAAAAACAATAGATAACATACAAGAGAATGTTCAGCCGGAATGTGCAGGATAAAATCACAAAAGAAGAGGTGTTGGAGAACCACCTACGCCAACGAGATCACCTGGTATTCGCCTCTTCTATTCTCACCTTACTCTGTTGGGTAATATTCCTAAGCTGAGAGGCGTGGTAGGTTTCTCTGCTCATAGATGATTTTCTTCGATATAAAGTGCCAGGTAACGTAACGGACATACCTTGAGGCTGAAGCTGACACACTGGAATATTGGGTGAACTTTTAGGTGAGTTTCTGTTCTTCTCCCAACTAAACAGCAGTAATTTTTGACTTACCGAGGAGCGGCGGGTGCGGAGGCTGTGTATCTTGCAGGAGTCTGACCGTCTGCCGCAGCGCTGTGTCTGGATCTCCACAAGCATCATACACCCGCAGTCCTGATATAACAACAGAAGAGTAATACAGTGTCACAAGCGTATACACCCACAGTCCTGATACAACAACAGGAAGAATAATACAGTCTGTCCGGACAAATTCCCCTTGCTTTTCTCCACATAATTTTGTGGTGGAACTCTATGTCACACTGCCTTGTATCACGGCTGTACTGCGTCGACGATAGCTATTTCTCCAAGTATTTGTCATTTTGTGTTTACTTGCCATATTCTCCACATTCCCTCTTGCCCTTCGGCGACATCATTGCCTTATAGTGTTGCGGCTTCCAGAATGATACAAAAAGAATTTACATACAATAAAATGCATGCCAACTGTGTTTCTGTAACCTGGACTAAATGGTATACAAAGGTTCTAAATAAAAATACATGTCAACTCTATTTGTATTTCTGCCACTTGTAATAAATAGCATACAAAAAGATCTAAATAAAAAGTAATGTATGCCAACTCTATTTGTATTCCTGTGACTTGTATTACTTAGTATAGTATACCGTAATGTATACCAACCCTATTTGTATTTCTGTAACCTGTATTAAATGATATACAAAAAATATAAATAAAACGTAATGTATGCCAACTCTATTTGTACTTTTGTAACCCATACTAAATGATAATTGAAGATTCTAATTAAAAAAAAAAATGTATGCTGTCTATTTCTGTCTGTAACTCCCTACTGACCAGAATATTACAGGACACTAACGTACACTTGGAAAATACGTCCAAAATTTTGATGCTCATTAAGAGAAGTAATTTTTTTTTTTTCGGAGAGGTGATGATGATGATGATGATGATGATGATGGTAATAATGCTGCATATAATACTGATGAGTATGACTACCACGGCTATTGTGGTGATGATCATGAACATGATGATGATGACGATGATGATGATGATAGTTGTAATACTGATAATTATCCTTGCCAACACGCTTATGATGATGCGGATAATGATGATGATGGTAAAATATATGGCGATAAAATAGGTGAGAAAACGCGATGATAATAACAAAGATGATGATGATGATGATGATGATGTAATACTGATAATTATGCTTGCCAAGACAAATATGATGATGTAGAGGATGATGATGATAATGATGATGATGATGGTAAAATATATGGCGATAAAGTAAGTGAAAAAACATGATGCTAATAACAAAGATGATGATGAAGATGATGATGATGATGAAGATGATGACGATGATGATGATGACTTACCGATAGTGTAGTCGTGCTGTGATTGATTGTTGATGGTCGTTAAGGCCCACTCCGCCGCTACCACCTGCTCCACCGCACGACCCCTCACTCCACCACACCCACCACCACCACCACCGCTGCCGTGTATGTCCCCTACCACACCTGTAATACCACACCACACCTGTAACACCATACCATTATCACCACACCACACCAGCATCACTACACATGCCTTCACTCCACCACACGCACCACCACCACCACCGCTGCCGTGTATGTCCCCTACCACACCTGTAATACCACACCACGCCACACCTATAACACCACACCACACCTACAATACAATACTACTATCACCACACCACACCAGCATTACTACACATGCCCCTCACTCCACCACACGCACCACCACCACCACCACCACCACCACCGCTGCCGTGTATGTCCCCTACCACACCAGCAATACCACACCACACCTGTAACACCATATCAACATACTACACCTGCTTATAACACCACACCTTTCTCTAAGACCACACCATTAACACCACAACTTCCTCTCACACCACATCATAAATGTATTACCACATAAATAATACCAAACATACGTAGGCTATAACACCACACATGTAATACCACAGCTACCTCACTCCACCACAAGCTCCGCCACCACCACCATCACCACAACCATTGCTCCTGTGCACCTACACACCTATATCATCACACATAACACCACACCATATGTCTTTGGGTCGTTCTTAACACGTTTTCCTTAGCGATTTGGTCTGTACATTACATCATACTTTTGCACGTTGTAATGCAAACTATGTCGATATTAAAGCAATATAGATAAAACAGAAGTGAATGTTAAGGTGTAATATGCTAAATAAATCCCTTAGGCAGAGGTGCTACGAAACGTCAAACCAATACTTCTTACCGATTATAACATCCCCGGGGAGGTGAAGTGGTGGGGGGTCCAGGGTGGCGCTGGCTCCCATCACCATCACCGTCATCATCACCATCACACTCTGGAATACAGAGTTCAACTTCAATCCCATCATTATCACCATCAACACCACCTTCACCATCATACTCTGCAATATAGACAATGTTAACATGTACCACCATGGTCACTATCATCATCACCATTACCCTTCATAGTTCTTTCACATTTAGTACCTCCTTTACACAATTTGATATCATAAATTCCCAAATAAACACAGCAATTTCTCTGAACCAGGACCTTTCTAAAATTAATCAATGGGGACAAACAAATCTGGTCTCATTTAATGTTCAGAAAACAAAATACATTAATTTCTCCAACAGCAAGAATCCCTCAGACTGTCACATAATTTTCAATGATGTCAATATTCCCATATCCACTACAATTGATATCCTAGGTGTTACTCTAAACCCCAACCTAAGCTGGACAGCTTATGTGAAATCCCTTGCTAAAAATGCTTCCAAAAAATTGGGACTTATGTACAGAGTTCGTGAGTTCTTCACTGACGAGCAGATGGCCACAATATACAAAAGTCATGTGCGTTCTCAGATCGAACACTGTTCGCCACTGTGGAGTGGATGTGGAGCGGTTGCACTGAGGCAGTAGGACAAAATTCAAAATAAAGCCATTAGATTAATCAATAATCCTGCCATTACGCAGGACCTTCCTCCTTTATCAGTACGTAGAGATGTTGCTTCTTTAGTATTATTTTATCGATATTTTTACCGTAAGTGCTCTGACGAACTGGCGTTAATTGTGCCTCCCCTTCACATTTTTTCCCGAAATACTCGGGCAGCTGGGAGCGCCCATGAACTCACACTCTCTCCCCCAAAATGCAGAACCTCAGCTTATCAAAATTCATTTATCCCCAGAACTACTACTCTCTGGAATTCACTTCCTGGGAGTTGTTTCCCACAAATATTTAATCTACTTCAATTTAAATCCGGTTATCAATATTTTATGAATGGATGATGCCATTAGGAACATGGACTTTTTTTTTTCCTTTGTTTTTCCTTCCTCCGTTCATTATCTTAAAAAAAAAAAAAATCACTAGACGGTAGCTTAGCCATGGGGGGCCTAGGGATCCAGGTCCCCTTGCAGGTCAGACCCTGTGCCCCCACTGGTCTCCCCGTTTGAAATTTCAGATTTTTAATGAGTGTACAATGTGCAACAGAGTCCCCCCCCCGCAGTACAGGATTTGGCCCCACCTTCCCCCCCCCCCCCATTCTGAAAACCTGTCTATGGTACAGACTGGAATACAGAAAACGTTTACCTTCAGTGTTATTTTTAAGATAAGTGCCATCTGTATCATCATTACTATTATTTTCAGTAATATTATCCTCGTATTCTGCGATGCAAAAGCCGTTCACTTGGTTCTCAACGCTACCTTCAGTATTATTATCGTTCTCGGCGTCCCTTTCAGAGTCAACATCACCCTAAAACTCGTCGTCAATGCCACTTTTCTTCAGCGACCATAACTAACTTATAAATTTAAAACACGCAAATTTGCGCGGTTGTTAATCTCACGAGGGTTTCCAAGAGGGCCTCCCCGTGACAAATGGCATCACCCGTAAATCGACGCAAGGCATTCTTTGACGGACTCCCCCATGACAAATGGCCCAACCCGTCACACTTCACACCCCGCCGAGTGCTGGTCCCTGAACATTTATTGCAATATTTCCTTCTTACATACGCACATTCTTGATCGTTATTAAAATATTCTCTCTCTCACTCTCTCTCTCTCTAACGCGAGCTTTGTAGATCTACGAAAACAGCCGTCCATACTGCCGGCCATACAGAGAGAAACAGATGTAAATAAATGGACAGATGAACAGGTTTCAAACTGAGAACACGAATGGGAAGCCAAGCCTGTAATTTTTGGCGACACACGAATGGGAAGCCAAACCTGTAATTTTTGGCGAAACACGAATGGGAAGACAAGCCTGTAATTTTTGACGACACACGAATGGGAAGACAAGCCTGTAATTTTTGGCGAAACACGAATGGGAAGACAAGCCTGTAATTTTTGGCGACACTTACTCAAGCCTGGCCTCTACATCATCGCTGAATGTAATTATGTGATCTAAGGTAATAAAATATAATGATCATAAGCTATTAAGAAAAGTTAATTAAAAACAGGGGTGTGCTTGGGGGAAGGGCGGATGGCATGGTGTGTGAGGATGGGCGAGGGATGGAAAGAGAGAGAGAGAGAGAGGTTATATTTATTTCTCATTCTTCCTCAACATGACTCAGTGCCGAATAGTAATAGCCTATCCTTTGCCACTATTGATGACTGCTATTGCGACAGGCCATTGTTCGGTACCACGTCAACAGTTTCAGTCAGTGCCGATATATGAGAGAGAGAGAGAGAGAGAGAGAGAGAGAGAGAGAGAGAGAGAGAGAGAGAGAGAGAGAGAGAGAGAGAGAGAGAGAGAGAGACGTTCCTTAAAATTACGCACATAAAGGGAGAGAGAAAGAGACGCTCCTTACAATTACGCACATAAAAGGGTCATGAGAGAGAGAGAGAGAGAGAGAGAGAGAGAGAGAGAGAGAGAGAGACTCTCCTTACAATTACACACATAAAATGGTCAAGAGACAGAGAGAGAGAGAGAGAGAGAGAGAGAGAGAGAGAGAGAGAGAGAGAGAGAGAGACGCTCCTTACAATTACGCACATAAAAGGGTCATGAGAGAGAGAGAGAGAGAGAGAGAGAGAGAGAGAGACTCCTTATAATTACGCACATAAAGGGATCGAGAGAGAGAGAGAGAGAGAGAGAGAGAGAGAGAGAGAGTAATAGAGAGAGAGAGAGAGAGAGAGAGAGAGAGAGAGAGAGAAAGAGAGAGAGAGAGACTCCTTATAATTACGCACATAAAGGGATCGAGAGAGAGAGAGAGAGAGACTCCTTATAATTACGCACATAAAGGGATCGAGAGAGAGAGAGAGAGAGAGAGAGAGAGAGAGAGAGAGAGAGAAATAGAGAGAGAGAGAGAGAGAGAGAGAGAAATAGAGAGAGAGAGAGAGAGAGAGAAATAGAGAGAGAGAGAGAGAGAGAGAGAGAGAGAGAATTTGGGTGAGACGCACCTTAGTCTCAAATAATGAATAATTTTTGAATATAACCTCACTTCCTGTCAAAACAATATTCACGGATTTTTTTTATTTCTTAGGAATTCCTTCAGTGTCTCCAGGAAGGACAAAAAATAAATAAAAAACGAAAAATCTAAAACCAGAGAAAATAATGAATAAATAAATAAATCACACCATAAGTATCTACCTATCTATCTATACATCTGTCTATCTTTAGCCAGACGCCTCAATCCCTTAAGGGGTGGCCACAAACAAATCGCCTCCATGTCGCCCTGTCCCTTCCATTTCGCTGACCTCCCCCCAACTTACACCTCCGTCTCTCATATAGGTCTACCTCTCTACACCATCTCTATAAAAAGTGGGGGAGGGAAATTGGGAAAAAAACAAAAGGTGAAATAATTTAACCTGTCCTCTAATCCTTCACTGTCCCATAATAAATAAATAAATAAATAAATAAATAAATAAATCAGAGTATAAACGTAATTTATAAAAAAAGGATAAATATGGAAATACGAGTAAACAAAAGGTGACCTATTTTACTTGTCATTTAATTCTTTATTATCGCATCATGACCGTAGAGGCTCGAGACTGGGTTAATTAGATTTTTTTTCTATGCAAGGAAGAAGGAACCAAAGGCCACAAGCCCTCCGAGCAAAAACAAAAACAAGGTAACATTGAGCCAAATTCAAGATCCGTTCGTTTCGAGGTAAGAGTTCATTTAGGTACAAGTAACCAGTCCTCATTCCCTGAGCGGCATTATGTGAGCAAAAAAACCTTATCCAACTCTACAATGTGAACATATATTTTACATCCTGTTGGGGAGGTTTAAGCTACTAGACTACCAGGCGTTCCTATGGCTATATGGTCACCACCCAACGTAATAAATCGTTTCCTGGGCTGCAAGAAATCATTTGATTGGTTACTTAGTGTACAGTCACGTTAAGGTAACACTACATCAAGCGAGTGGAGGGTTGGCGTCCCCATCTACGACAAACTAAAATAGTACAGATGAACAAGTCCAAGGTACTACATGTGGGAACTACAGGGCCTTCCGGTTAATGCCCTTGATGTGGTGTGGCGCGGTGTGGTGTGGTGTGGTTGTGGGAGGGTGAGTTTCTCTGGCATGTGGTGTGGGATGGTGAGTTCGTGAGATGTGGTGTAATGTGAGAGGGTGGCATGGTGTGTTGTGTGATGTGGTGTGGCATTGCTGAAGTCTACTGGAGTGAAGCATCTTGTGTCCGAAAATCACTGGAGAGAGACAGATGGACAGAGCCACTCCTACAGACACTCCCACATAAAAAAAATAAACAGGGAACTACTGTATGAAAATTAATAAATAAATAATAACGGAGAAATATATGCCTTATTGGACAGAATAATTAAATGCAAAAATCACTGGGGAATCTCTGACGGCGCGGTGTTGTGAGAGATTTCGGCTTAGGTTGTGGCGCGTTCCAATCCGGTGCTCCTGGACCTCTCGGCTCGGCAGCATCTTCCTTCCGCCCACCTGAGTTCCGTCCCAGTTTAGCGATCTCAAAAATTGGCGGTTGATGTCACTGGTGCGACAGTACGCGATGTATTTTGATTTCGCGTGTTTTGGCGGGCTATTTTGGCGTGTGGGGTAGGAATTTGAATTAGGATGTTGCGAGGGTTATGGCGGTGATAGGTAAACAAGCTGGGGAAGAAATTGTATTTTTGGTCGCGTTTGGGTGCGTGAAGGGGAAGAATCTGTCTTTTTGGTTGCGTTTGGGTGCGTTGAGGGTAATTCATTCATTCGGGGTGGGTGGAGTGAGGCGGGACGGTCATGCCAAGAGTCAGCCGGGTGTGGATGGGGGGATGGGAAAAGGCCACAGAATTACCAAACCTTAATTCTCGCTGGGTGTTACTGCAGGGACAAATAATAACATACATCTATTTGTCTATCTATCTATCTATCTATCTGTATAAAGGGGTATATTTTTCGTTCATTCTTGATTTTTAAATGGTTAATAACGGCTATATCAAACCTCCTCCAATTCCGAAGCTCCTCGAAAATGAGTATATTCGCTTGAGGTTGCAAGAATATAGAGGCGTCATATATATGGCAAAAAAGAAAGAACCAAAGACTGAGAACCCGCAGCTGTTTTCTTTCATTTACTGTGTGCGTGTGTGTGTGTGTGTGTGTGTGTGTGTGTGTGTGTGTGAGAGAGAGAGAGAGAGAGAGAGAGAGAGAGAGAGAGAGAGAGAGAGAGAGAAAGTGAATGAGTCAAATAGGTAAAAACCTTTTGATTCTATCCTTACGAGTACACCTGTCTCTAGACATCCTGCTTCCCCTTTCCCTCGCGCCCTCCCTCTCTCACTCACTCTCTCTCTCTCTCTCTCTCTCACACACACACACACACACACACACACACACACAAACTAAAGCTGGGATTATTGAACGCTTAGCTAACCTCAGTAAGTTGGAAAAACGATTCTGCAGTGAGGTATCTGTCGTGCAGTGAGGTGTGTGTAGATGAGTGTGGTATTAGTTGTGTAGGAAGCTAACAGCACTGGAAAAATTGTACTTAATGTAATACAGCTTTATTTTGGAGACTAACCTGCTTTTATTCTAACTTGGCCTAAAATTGTCATCTCTCCATCTTGCATGTTGAGTTGCAAAAATAGATTAACAATAGAGAATAATGCCAGAAGGGAAATTAATAGAACTACCATGAAAAACACGTAGAATATTAGTATTATCTTTTTTCTATCATTGATTTATGTGGAATATACTGCAAAAAGACGAAAATTTGGGCCACGTCAAGGTGAAAGGAGTATAACGTGATTTTTTAACTGGCAGTGGAGAGAGAGAGAGAGAGAGAGAGAGAGAGAGAGAGAGAGAGAGAGAGAGAGAGAGAGGACGTGTGTGTGTGTGTGTGTGTGTGTGTGTGTGTGTGTGTGTGTGTGTGTGTGTGTGTGTGTGAGGTGCAGCACATGTGTCACTGATTAAAACACGTAGTTGCTGAAATTAACATGTCATTAAATTCACCCTCTCTCTCTCTCTCTCTCTCTCTCTCTCTCTCTCTCTCTCTCCCTGACCTCAACAGAACATTCCAAACATTTACACTTCCTCACCTTACGCCACCACCAGACCCACACTAACAAGCGCAGAACCCGCACAAGTCAGGCGGAGAAAGACAGGCAGATAGACAGAAAAAATCGATACCTTAACCTCCACTGGCCTTAAATAGATAGACAGATAAATAGACACCTTTACCTTCACTGGTCTTAAATAGATAGATAAATATATACATCTACCTCCGCTGGGCTTAAATTGATAGATAGTAACTTTATTTTCGCGGGGCTTAAATTAGTAGATAAATAGATATCTTTACCTTCGCTGTTCTTAGTAAGTAGATAGATAGATTGTTAGAAAGGTAAATAGTGGGATATCTTTACTCTCGCTATGTTCTTATAGACAGACAGACAGACAGACAGACCCTTTCTTTCATTATGTTCTTCGTTGTACTTGTTCATTCACGTTCTTTATTATGCTAGAAATAAAACTGGATAATCTATTAAAGTATGATAGATATGTGTGGTCTCCGTATGTTTTATTGTACACACACACACACACACACACACACACACACACACACACACACACACACACACAATCATGCATTCATCCGCACGAGTACACACACACGTACATAAACACCAACACACTTCACACACCCACACTCCACACGCACGAGTAGGCTACATACATACATACATACATACCAGAAAACACACAAAAACATTCTCTCTCTCTCTCTCTCTCTCTCTCTCTCTCTTTCTTTCACACACACACACACACACACACACACACACACACACACACACACACAGACACAGACACAGACACACACACACACACGCTGGTACCCAAGGAAGCATTTAGTGTTAAACGCTGGCACACCGTACAGTTATTAGGCACATTTGGGCTTTCTCTTCCAACTCTCTCTCTCTCTTTCTTTCTCTCTCTCTCTCTCTCTCTCTCTCTCACACACACACACACACACACTGACACGACACACCGACACACCGACACACACACACACACACACACACACACACACACACACACACACATGCAAATTATTCCACGTTCAGATTCAGACATAAGACTTTCAAATGAACACATACACATCCACTACAAATCACTCACTCACTCTCTCTCTCTCTCTCTCTTTCTCTCTTCCCCTCCATCCCCCCCCCCTCCCTCCGGCGTGACAGCCACGTACTGATCACTACCCAAAGTACGAGAGAAAGAGAGAGAGAGAGAAAGAGAGAGAATGTGTGTGTGTGTGTGTGTGTGTGTGTGTGTGTATGTGTGTGTGTGTGTGTCAGTGTGTGTGTCTGTATACTACTGAATGTGTAACGTGTCCTTAGGCTAATGGTTTCTTAAAATATTTAGTGAGTTACAGAGAGACAGACAGACACAGATATAGATGAAAGATGGATAGATAGGGATAGATAAACTGAGACTGACAGATGGATAGCGAGACAAAGTAAGAAAAATTGACTGATAGACTGACTGACTGTGTGTACCATACTGTATAACATGTATTTATTTTCGTCATAGGTTTGTACAGAAAAAACATAAAACAGTGATAAAATGGAGTAAATTTCAACGATAAAATAATAATAATAATAATAATAATAATAATGATAATAAAATAATCCCCTTTCCTCCCACCATCCCCCGCTTTTCTCTCCTCCTTCCACTCTTCCTCCCCCTCCCGTCTCCTCTTCTCCCCCTTCCCACCCATCCTCCCCCTCTCCTTTCTTCCTCTCCCCCTTCCCACCTATCCACCCCCTCTCCTTTCTTCTTCTTCTCCCTCTCCCCTCTCTTCTTCTCCCCCTTCCCTCCCCCCTCCCATTTCCTGTCAGCCAGAGAAAGACTATATATTGATTTATCTATTCTAATTTCGTCCAGGGATTGCCACAGCGTCATCACAACAAATATATTTTTTTCCTTTCTTTTTACGATTCTTTCTTTCTATCTTTTTCTTTTTTCTTACTTTCTTTTTTTGTTTTTTCCGTTTTTCTTTTTCTTTTTTCTTCCTTGCTTTCTTTTTCTCCATTCCTTCTTGCTTTCTTTTTTTCTTTCTTACTTTCTTTTTTTCCATTCTTTCGTTTTCTTTCTTACTTTTTTCCATTCTTTCTCTTTCTTTTTTCTTTCTTAATGTCTTTCTTTTCTCTTTGTTTTTCCCTTCTTTCCTTCTCTTCGTTTCTCCTTTCTTACTTACTTCTTCTTTTCCATTCTTTGTATCTTTTTTCTCTTTTCTTTCTTTTTTGTGCGTGCCAAGTTAATTGTACGCGCTTTCGTAAATGGCAGCCATAAGACTTACCAACATTACAGGCTGCGTCACTGGGTCTTAAACATTTTTGACGCTTCTGGTACTCTCTCTCTCTCCCTCTAATTTATTTCTCCTTTCACTTCTCAATTTCCAGTAAAAGGAGAAAAGAGAATGGCCTTTGGTTCCTTCTTCCTTGCATTAAAAACAAAAAAAGCTGAATTGTATGGACGTATACGAAACGAAATAACATTCATACACAAATTATTCCTTCATTATGGCCATTCAGTGTTACAATGTACGTCACCGATTATTATTATTATTATTATTATTATTACTATTATTATTTTCCAGGATGCCCCTCTGTATACTCACGAGAACCCACTGCAAAGCCCCCTGTGGGTATTGAGGCATTTTAAGAACACCTGGGCTACATTACCTTAGTGTACGAGTATAAAATATATGTATGTGATTTTTTTACAATAAATGTGTGTGTGTGTGTGTGTGTGTGTGTGTGTGTGTGTGTGTGTGTGTGTGTGTGTGTGTGTGTGTGTGTGTGTGTGTGTGTGTGTGTGTGTGTGTGTGTGTGTGTTTCACAATATACTGTATAATGTTAGGTTATAATATACTCAGTGACTTCCACGTCAAAATATATTCGTAAATTAGCCCTTTCAGTAAGATTATTATATTCAAGATGAGGTTAATGAAGCTTATACACACCACCTCTCGAATGAAAATTCCTCAGTTGCATAAAATCGCTTGCTGGAGTTACGGATATTATTGAATTTATTATTAAAGTTATTATTAAGACACGTGAAGTACCGAAATATTATAAATGAAATCACGGTACCTGGAGTGAGCAAGAACCGCGTAATTGATTGCTATTAGTAACGGTCTTGGTGAGATTCAAAATTAAACACTAGAATTTGGAAAGCGACACGTCACCTTTCCGGGGAGAAAAACGTAATTATCTGAGGCGAATGTAGTCAACTTATAATTTTTCTGTCTATCTATGTATTTATTTATGTGTGTGTGTGTGTGTGTGTGTGTGTGTGTGTGTGTGTGTGTGTGTGTGTGTGTGTGTGTGTTACGTGAGGGAATAGATCGTAACTGTGAATTCGTTATTTTTTTTTTTTCTGGAAGGAGGTGAAATGAGCACAGTACAGAATCTCTCACGTCTCCAACTCTTATATAAAAAAAAATAATAAGAATAAAAATCTACGTTATGACACAGACTGGATCGTAAATTTGGTCGTGACTCCAGCCAGGCCACCCAAGTCACCTGCGGCACCTGAGTCATCGCGGGGTGAATGAGGCGTGAGTCAGCGTGGGTCAGGGTGAGTCAGTGGGTTGCGGTGAATGGTGACGGAGAGACAGGGCCAATAAAGACTGTATTTTCGTGTAATTCATTCACTTGGGGTGGTGGAGAGGGACGCCTTCCCGTGGTGGCAATGTTATAACCGGGGGGGATTCACTGACCGGCTACACAAACGTCC
>NC_137016.1:40334956-40339956 GCF_032717465.1 Coenobita brevimanus | reverse complement strand
ATTACAATCTATGTTCTCTCCCTCTCTCTCTCTCTCTCTCTTCCACGTGTTCTCCATCCAAATCTCACAAATCGTTTATCTTTAGAAACATACTAATTCCTGATCTTTAACATTCTGACGTCCCGGAAAAAGGAAGTGTATACAGTAGTTAAATAAAAGGATATTCCACGATTACTCCGCCCTTGTCATCTCTGATTATACTATACATACTGTCTATATATATATATATATATATATATATATATATATATATATATATATATATATATATATATATATATATATATATATTATTGTGACTACAATCAAGATTGTGATCATGATAATTATCATATTCAACACACCATCACCATCACGACTATAATCATTATCCTTATCATCCAATTTCCCGCTTCGTCAAAAACCTGCCACCTTTTGCCCCTCCACACAAACAAGTAATTGACCCCTGCATACTTTCACGTAACACTGGGTCACCGGCATACACACAGGCGGGGGTCACAGCAAAAACATACAGAGCCATCCGCAACACAACAACCAAAGGAAAAAAAGAAAAAAAGAAAAAAGAAAAAGAAAACACGCTAACAACTTCCTCGTTTCTCTTCCTCTGTAGTGGGTTGCAGGTCCTGCTCTCTCTCTCTCTCTCTCTCTCTCTCTCTCTCTCTCTCTCTCTCTCTCTCTCAGATGGTTTGCCCATATGGAAGGAACGGAGCATAAGAGACTGACTAGGAGAGGGTATGCGAGTGAGGTGGAGGGGGAGAGGGGAGGGAGAGACCGAGGATGAGGTGGTGGGATCAGGAAATGCAGTATATAGCCTAAGGGAGGATGAGTTGAAGGGAGGGCAACCTGAAGACGGAAGAGAGAGACTTGTATGCGAATATCTCCTCGTCGATTAACCCAGAGAGATAGATAGACAGATAGATAAACAGAGACAGACAAATAGATAGAGGCAGAGAGACAGATGGTTGTATGGGAAGACAGACAGACAGATAGATAGACCGACATACATACATACAGACAGATAGACAGACAGACAGACAGACAGAGATAGACAGACAGACAGACACAGACAGGAATAGATAGGTAGGCACATAGATAGATAATTAGACATTATTATTATTATTTGTATCTTTTTGTAATTAAGGGCTTATGGTGCAGCTGACGTCAAAATATTCCAATCTGTTTATATAGTATTGTGTGATGCTGAATGTGTGATGTGTGCAGGTCAGAGAGAGAGAGAGAGAGAGAGAGATTGTATTGGAGAAAGTTAATACACTTCAACTAAAAACACTCAATTTTTTCCCTCGTGTTATCATGGGGAAAACATGAAAGAATATAACTCATAACACATAGGTCAGGTCAAAGTAATCAATTTTTTTCCTATTGATGTTAAAAAGAAGACGAAAGAAGACGAAGAAGAAGGAGAAAGAAGAAAAATAAAGATGGAAAAGGAGAAAGACGAAGAAGAAGAAAGAAAAGTAATAATAATAATAATAATAATAATAATAATAATAATTAGTTTACCGTCTCAATAGAAGACGATCGCTGTCGACCAAAATATTCTATTTTACATTTTAATAAAGACAGAGCAAAAACAAATTTAATCTGGCTTTCTTTCTCTCAATTATATTTTACTAATTTTCTTTTTTCCATTATGACTGAAAATAATCAGTGTTGGGGATATGGCGTGGGAAAAAAAGCAAAAAATATGATAATGGCTTCTTTATTTTTCTCGTATTTTACTGATTTGTCTTCTTGCATTATGGCAGTCAAAAGAAGACTAATTTAACTCTACACTATGGCGTGGATGGTTCGTCATGTTCCCTTAATGTGATGTCTTGTGGGCGCCAAGGCATTTCCGCCATTCCACCTGCTCTTTGTGTGCCGCGATGACAGGGAAGGAAGCATAACACACACACACGTCTGCCCCTCCGACCCAGCGGATTCTCTTGTGGATATAAAGACCACAGGGTTATGAGCTAGAGCAACAATTCTTACCCAGCATTTTATTTCGTCTATTGCGCCTTACTATTATTTTACGTGCCACTGTTACAAACTTAACATATACTGTGAAATAACGGTGATTATTGTGCAAACTAAATCGCCAAGGATAAGATGCTAAGAGATGTCCTATATAACAACGATAATACGGGTCATTGTGAGGAGGGACCAAGGTTATCACAACAATAACAATAAACAGAATAATCCAGCGTCTACTTGCTATATCCAGAAACGTAAACATAGCAACCCCGCGCCCTCTAGCTCCTGCCCCCCTTTGCGAGAGTCCCCAGCCTCCATCATTATATTAAAGCTTATAAAATATCTATATGTCAACAGAATAACACCGCGTCCTCTTCTTACATCTACATATAGCAGTAAAATAACCCATGCCTTCTATAATTCAATCACTTTTACTTAGCAGACAATTGGCGCCCTTTTTCATCCCATTTTTCAGCGCTCAGTGGCAGATTAAGACAATACTACAGCCTTGAACCCTTTCCATAATGGTTCTTCGTGACTAGCTTCGTATTTTAATGTTAAGTTATTTTAAATCAGACTTTGAAGATGGAGGGATGGTAATATTACACCAAATTAAAGGGAAAAGAGTATAGCTATATTAGAAACGTAAACAGATAACCCCGCGCTCTCTAGCCCCCCCCCCCCTTCTTCCCGTGTGTCCTCCCTACAAACCTGCTTCAGTGCATCTTCGTGACTAGCGCGATATTTTAATGGTAAGTTGTTATCATTCAGAGTTTCAAGATGGAGAGATGGCATTATTGTGGCAAATTAAAGGGAAGAGAGTATAGCTGTGTCAAGAACGTAAACAGACTAACCCCGCGCTCTCTAGCCTCGTTCGCGTGTGTTCGCCTTACAAACCCGCTTCCGCCAGCCCTTAGCCCATCATTATCGCGCCATCACATGCCCTGACAATGACCCTGGAAACGACCATGCCCATCATCATCATCATCTGCGGCGAGAAGATGCGTCACCCTCATTACACCTGCGAGGCTCCGATGGCGGCGAGAAATTTGGCGGATATCCGTTTTTGACTCCCCGCCCGTTAACCGACTCCTGCCCCGGATATTTAAATTTGAACCTGACAAAAACAAGACATTAACTGCTATGAACGTATTTAGGTCATTATTATTATTATTATTATTTTTATTATTATTATTGTTATTATTTTTATTATTGTTAATCTATTATTATTATTATTATTATTATTATTATCATTATTAAAATCATTATCATCTTAATAATAATCATAAATATCATCATCATCATAATGGGAGTAACACTGTCATATTCAAAGCACACCAACTACCTCCCAGCTTCGTAATATACCGCTAGTAAAAATTATCACTTCATATATATACTGCCTGTGAGGATGCCAAGGCCGCCTGTGTTATCAACTGAATCGAATATCTGGCGGTAATGTTTTCTTTTCTTTAATTTTACTTGCAGGTTCAATATTTATGGTTCATATCCCGCTGAATAATAATAATAATAATAATAATAATAATAATGATAATAGTAGTAGTAATAATAATAATAATAATAGTAATAATGATAATAACAGTAATAATAATAATAGTTTTGATATAAGTCGCATTGGAGATTTCTTAACGCCTCCTCCTTGGCGATTTATTTTGCAGTCTACACCTCAGTATCCTCTTATTAAAACTCTACAATTAACCTGCAAAAGAAAGTAAATTCGTAATACAAAAAATAAATCGCTAAAGAAGAAACATCAAGGAGTTAAGCAAATTCCTGTGTACGACATAGGAGGGTCCCCTAGCATCTATTTTGAGCTATTTATTTTGCAATTTCCACTACCATTCTCTCGTAAGCTATATTTAATGTCGATGCTGCATCATTAACACGAAAAAGGATACTGAGGTGCAACAAGGAAAATAAGTCGCTAATTAAGACGTGCTACGAAACTTCCTATACCCCCCACAAGCCCCCCCCCCCCAAAAAAAAAAAAAAAAAAAAAGTGTATCGTATGGAGCTTAGAGGGTGAGAAATTATAACAGAAATCTTCCTACACGACTACTTAAACAAACCCGCTATACGCACGATATAACTCTATTCGCACGTCGCGCATTTTTACAGGGTCGTATATCAGTCTTGGCGATCGAGATAAGAGACCCCGCGAATATCAAAGACCTCAGCGCGGGATCAAAGCCTGGCCAGCACTCATTTGAGGCGGTAATAATGAGTGACCATGAGCGAGGGTGAGTGAGTGGGGTGGCGTGCGTGGGGGTCATGAGGCGGGTGTGCGTGTGGTCCCTCTCAACAACCGCCCGCACACAATCGATCCACAATGCACTGACTGCCTCTGTAATCTTTGAAACCCGTATTCTCCCCGAGTTTGGTGGACTTCTGGCATTTCTTTGTGACTATACTCTTTACACTCTAACATGGTCTAAAATTGCCATCTCTCCATCTTGAATGCCGAGTTGTAATAAAAAGTTAACCTGAGTACTTATTCCTCACTATACTCTTCTTACTCTAACTTGGCCTAAAACTGACATCTCTACATCTCCAATGCCGAGTTGTAACAATAGATTAACGTTAGAATATGCCGCTAGTCACGAAGAAGTGCTGTGGAAGGGATGTGCAGCTGTAGGATTATCTTTTGCTGATAATGAGATAAGTAAAATAAGCTTCACAAGGACGAAAATCTGGACTAAGTTTAAATGAAAAGCGTGTAGTTAACTGCTGTATATTTTCCTGTATGTTTTTATGCATACTATAAATAGCAAGACATAAATAATAAATAAAACGAAAATGTAGTCCACACAATAAATCGCTAAGAAACACGTGTTGGGTATTCTTCTGTGCTTGCAAGAATATGACCTGGATACATTCTTTACCTCGCGCTGATTGGGGCACCGGATTTTAGATGGATTTATTACAGTGTGTTCATTTTAATATCAGTACCTATTTACCTATGCTTCCTAGATATTTATTACTTATTTATATTACTCATTTATTAT
>NC_137016.1:40322456-40327456 GCF_032717465.1 Coenobita brevimanus | reverse complement strand
GTCAGCTGTGAGGAGATACTGGTGGGAATCAGTGAGAGGAGGGAAGTCTAGAATGCTGAATATGAAAAGCCCCACACACATGAAAGCCGTCTACAGTGTCAGCAGCTGTGGAGGGTTATAGAAAACTGAGAGTGGTATAGTGAATGGGTGAGAGAATGAATAACGACTGAATGATTTACTGGTGAGTCAGAGTGAGTGTAGATGAATTTGTGGTGTGAGTGATTGTGGTGAGGCAGGGGTGAGGCAAGAGAGGGGTGAACATCTGCCCAACATGTGTCAAGAAGGTAACCCAACACCCACTCACCACGACTCTACCCACCCCCTCACTCTTCTACCCTCATCCCTCCCCTCTCGCCCCCTCACCCTCACCATCTCCCTCCCCCCTCACTCCTCTACTCACTCCCCCATCCCACCCTTATCCCATCTCCCCATCCCTCTATCCCGGCATAAGGGACAAAAATAGGGGGTTAGGAGGAGAGTAACACAGATACAAGGTATAGACGATGCATCTTCCTCCCCCACTTTCTCCCCCTTCCTCTTCCTCCCCTCCTCCTTACCCCCTTTTCCCTCCCCTTTCTCCTCCTCCCCTACTTCCTGCCACCCTTCCCCTCCCTCCTCCTTCTTACTCATCCTTCCCCTTCCTCCTAACCCTTCCAGTTCTCCCCCCTCCCCCATCTCCCCCTTCCTCACCCTTTCATCCCACCAGCATCACCCTCACACGCTTGATAGAGAGAAAGGGAGGGTGACAGAGGAGATGAAGAAGAAATGAGAGAGAAAAGAGATAGCTCACGTGTAGTAAGATAAAAAAAAAAAATGAGAAAAAAGATTGAAGACTGCAAAAGAAAATAGGAAAAAGAGAGAGAAAAAAGAAAAAGGGAGAGAAGAATGAAGTAATGAAAAAAAAAAAAACACGACAATGAACTAAGACATAAGCAAGCAGATGAAAGGCAGTGAGAGAGAGAGAGAGAGAGAGAGAGAGAGAGAGAGGCGTAAACAAGCAAATGCAGTTCTCTAGGCGCTCATATGATAACCTCTTTTACACGCATGCACACACACACTCTCTCTCTCTCTCTCGCCTTCTCTCTCTCTCTCTCTCTCTCTCTCTCTCTCTCTCTCTCTCTCACACACACACACACACACACACACACACACACACACACACACACACACACACACACACACTACTCTCATACACAACGACGCTAATATCCTTCAGCCACTCACACTCTCAAACCTACATCACAGCTTTCATCTCCACTGTGATAGGCGTAAAAAAAAACTAAGCCTTCAGGTGGCCACGTAACCAACACCCGCATAGGATTCCAAGGCAATCACTCACGCAGGCATACAGAGAAGAAAATGCAGTGTGGCGACGATATGAAAGTGGATGAAGACAAAACTGCACGGTAATCTAAAAGGAGGAAAAAATATAAGCCAAGAAGATGTGCAAAGAGAACCACATACGTAAGAATACAGAAGGAAAAACACAGGAACTTCAAGCACAATGGAACACGAAAGGCAAGAATGAACAAAAACATGAACATCTCGCGTAGGACCAAGTGACGTCGATGGAGTAATAACAAAATAATAATAATAATAATAATAATAATAATAGAATACTGAAAAATTTGGGAAGTCACGTTGAGACTAAAATTTTGGCGTTCAAATTACTGAAGCGATAAGATGAATTTTGGGAAGACCTGAGGATGTGGTGTCGTAACGAAAAAGAAAATAGTGGTTATATTGATATTAGTAACTTATTTTTTTCTTTATTTCTCTCTCTCTCTCTCTCTCTCTCTTACACACACACACACACACACACACACACACACACACACACACATACACAATGGATGCTAGAATGGCAGTAGTAACTTTAACCCCTCCTCTCTCTCTCTCTCTCTCTCTCTCCCTGACCGAGATTGTGTTAGAGCCTTACCCCCCCCCCCTTTAATCCGCTGTTTCCGCCCCCCCCCCACGATATCCGGATCCGGGCCCGCTCTAAGATCCGAATCCGCCCCAGTGTTTGTTTACAGGGGAGGGAGTAAAGCGCTGAAGCCGCAGGGGTGATGAGGAGCGTGTGGTGTGTGTGTGTGTGTGTGTGTGTGTGTGTGTGTGTGTGTGTGTGTGTGTGTGTGTGAGAGAGAGAGAGAGAGAGAGAGAGAGAGAGGAAGCAATAAACGAAAGAAGGAAGGAAAGGACGGAGGGAAGGATAAGAAAGGGAGAGAGAAGAAGAAGAAAAAGGGGGAGAGGAGGAAAAGGGAGATGAAGAGGAAGAAGGGAGGGAAAAGGGAAGGGAGGGAAAGAAGGAAGGAGAGGAGGAAGGAAGGAGGGAAAGAAGGATGGAAAAGGGAGTATATGAAGAAGAAGAAGAAGAAAGAGAAGAAGAAGAAGAAGAAGGAAGAGGAGGAGAGGAAGGAGAGAAGTAGAGAAACGGGGGGGGGTGGAAGGGGGCTAAAGAGGAGAGAGAACAAAGAGAGTAGACAAAGAGAGGAGTACGGGGGGGGGGGCGAGAAGAGAGCAGAGTAGCAGAGGAAGTAGGGGGGAAGGGCTGAAAAGGAAATGGAGAAGAGGAGGAAAGGGAGGGAGGAGAGAAGGGGAGAGAGGAGGAAGGGAGAGGAGGGGAGGAGTAGGAGGAAGGGATGCTGAAGAAGAGGAGGAGGAGGAAAGGAAGAGAGAGGAGAGAAGAAAGGAGGAAGAAAACAGGAGAAAAGAGGGGTAGTGGAGAAAAAGAAGAATGGACGGGAAAAAAAGGAGAAACAGGAGGAAAACTAAACTAGATTACGAAAGGGATACGATAAAATGAGAGAGAGAGAGAGAGAGAGAGAGAGAGAGAGAGAGAGAGAGAGAGAGAGAGAGGATACGAAAAATTAAGGCGCAAAAGAAGGTAAAGGGAGGACGAAAAAATCATAAAATCAAGGTTACGAAAAAAAAGGTGAAAAAAAAAAAAAAAACAGAGAGAGGGAAAGAGACGAAAAACGAATGGAGGGGAAAAAAAGTGAGCAGGATGGAGAGGACAAGATGAGGGTGGGAGGGAGGGAGTGAGGGAGGGAGAGAGAGGGAGTGATGCAGGAAGGGAGGGAGGGAGGGAGTGACGCAGGGAGAGGGAGGGAGTTAAAAGGACGGAAAGTAAGAATAAAAGAAGAGACCATTATAGGCTGATTATTCCTTACTAAGCAGCTACCGTCTAAGGATATTATTACACTATGAGGCTAAGACAAGGATAGCAATGAAGAGAGGAAGAGATGGAGCAAACTATGGAGTGGGGGACATCGGTGGACTGCCTAGGACGGACATGCAGGGGCGGGTGCTTGCCTGCGGTTGATGGGTCCAGTGTCAAATGGTAACGGGTGTGTAGTGGGTGCAGGAGGGTGACAGTTGTGGTTCCTGGTCACCTTGGCGGGTCACTCACTCACTCACCGGGGCTGGGAATGCATCTGCGTGGGAAAGACTACGCCTCATCTCTGCCTACCAGGTGTGTCAGTCAGGTGTAATGCTTGGTTCTGCCTACGTGGGTTCACCTCACCACACCCACACGTCACGTCACACTCTCCACGACGATGTGTGTGTGTGTGTGTGTGTGTGTGTGTGTGTGTGTGTGTGTGTGTGTGTGTGTGTGTGTGATCAATTTTTTCCCTCCGTCGCAAGAAGCCAGGTATATGAGAACAATACGAACTTATCTTGTTCTTGATGCTGTTGGAGAAAATAAAGAAATACACCCTCATTTCACTCAAGCCATTAAATCCTGCAACACCCAATTTCACAGGGTATACTTACACAGCCCCTTCCCAACTCCCACCACAATTCCATCTCATCGTACCCATTTCTTTGTCTCCCATGACCATTTCTTTGTCTCCACGCCCATTTCTTTGTCTCCACGCCCATTTCTTTGTCCCAGCGCCCATATCTTTGACTCCCACGCCCATTTCTTTGTCTCCCTCGCCCATATCTTTGTCTCCCACGCCCATTTCTTTGTCTCCCTCGCCCATTTCTTTGTCTCCCACGCCCATTTCTTTGTCACCCACGCCCATTTCTTTGACTCCCACGCCCATTTCTTTGTCTCCCTCGCCCATATCTTTGTCCCCACGCCCATTTCTTTGCCTCCCACGCCCATTTCTCTGTCCACCACGCCCATTTCTCTGTCCATCACGCCCATTTCTGTCCCCACGCCCATTTCTTTGTTCCCACGCCCATTTCTATCTCCCACGCCCATTTCTTTGTTCCCACGCCCATTTCTATCTCCCACGCCCATTTCTTTGTCTCCCATGCCCTTTTCTTTGTCACCCACGCCATTTCTTTGTCTCCCACGCCCATTTCTTTGTCCCCACGCCCATTTCTTTGTCTGCCACGCCCATTTCTTTACAGACACACACACACACACACACACACACACACACACACACACACACACACACACACACACACACACACACACACACACACACACACACACACACACACACACACACACACACACACACACAAGCCAGCAGGGTAAAACCGGATCTGAAAAATGTGTAAAACGTGCACTGAGAAATATCTGAAAAAAACGTAAAAAACAATGGAGGAAAAAAAAAAAAGATGAACAAGAATCTTATGTCAACAAGAAATCAAAAAAGAAATGCTGGCTGAAAAAAAAAAAAAAAATATGCGTGACCAACCAAGGGGCCCCTCCCCCCCCAAAATGTCCCCCCCCCCTAAAAAAATAAATAAATAAATAAAAATGTCTCAAACTACTACCATCTATCTATCTATCTATTGCCAGACGCCTTAATCCCTTATACGGGGTGGTCACAAACAAATCGCCTCCACGTCGCCCTGTTCCCCGCCATTTCACTGCCCTGCTCCCAATTCACACCCGCCTCTCTCATATACCTCTCCACTCCATCCCTCCATCTCATTCTTAGCCTTCCCCTCCCTCTCTCCCCCTCCACCTCACTCCCATACACTCTCCTCGTCAGTCTTTCACTCTCCATCCTCTCCACATGGTCAGACTACTG